>NW_026701876.1:195000-197137 GCF_030435755.1 Ochotona princeps | reverse complement strand
AGCGTGGGTGCAGCGCAGGCCCGTCGCCGCCGCTGCTGCTGCCGCCTGTGGCCTTGCTTGGCCGCTGGTGTCCCCTGCGTGTCTGTGGGGGCAGGTGGCTTCCTTTCCTCTACCGCAGACCCCTCCGCCCGGCTTCGGGCTCGCCCCGCGGGTTGGGTGTTGCTCCCTCGAAGGGCCCTCTCGGCCTGGTGAGAGGTGCGCTCGGGGTTGGTGGGGTGCGGCCCACCTTCGGTGAGAAAAGCCTTCTCTAGCGATCCGACAGGGACGTGCCTTACGTGATGGGGTGCCGTATCCCCCGCTTGTCGCCGTTCCTTCCCTCCTGGTGTGTGTCGGTAGCCACGCTGCTGACGACGCGGATGGCTCGGGTTCGTTGTGCGTTAGGTGGCGATGGTCGCTCGTTCCCTCCGCCCTCCCCTCGGGGAGTGTGTGGGGGTTACGCGTGGGCTCTTCCGGCCCCCTTCCGCTGGGGGCCGGACGCTGCCTCTCGCACCTCTACCTCGCCGTGGCCCGTGCCTCCCCCCTCTGGGTCGGGGGAGGGTCCCGCTGGGCCGGGCCGGGTGTGTCCCGGTGCCTACTGTGGGCCTGACGGAGGGGCTCCTGTGGTCGCTCGCACGCACGCATGCGGTGCGCGTGTGTCGCCTCCGGTGTGTGGCCTTCCGCTTGCCACCTGGGGCCCTGGGGTTGTGTGTGGCTTTGTCCCGTGCTGTGCCCCTGTGGCCCTGGTGGTGGGGTGGCTCTGCTCGCTTCCCGCCCTGGGCTTGCCGTTGGCCCGCTGGCCGGTCACCGCCGGCGAGGGTGGTGCGGTGGGGCCACGGGTTTGGGCCTGTTGGGTCTCCCCTCGGCCGCGTCGGCCTTGGGAGCGTTCCTGCGGGGTTACGGCCCTCGGGACCGGGGCCCGGATGTTGGCGGATGGAGGCCGGGATCCGGCAGCAGGCAGGCGCCCGGCGTGTGGGCGTTGGCGGCGTCGCGTTGGGGGCCCCGGTGGGGGGGCCTCAGGCGCGCGTCGGGGAACGCGTGGGGGTCGCTGGAGGCGGGCTCCGGTGTCCCAGGCGTGTCACGGGACCGCCCGGGTGTGGGCGGTGGCATCCCGTGTCTGTTTTCCGGGAGGGACCCGGCTTTCGTTGGCCCGAGGTGTTCCCTCGTGGCTCCCCGTCGCGCTTCTGGTGCCTCTCCCCCGTGGTCTGATGCCACCCCCCCATATAGGTACCCCCCTCGCCGCCCGCTGCGGCCTCGTGTCGCTGGCGTGTGGCGTTGAGCGCTCTTTGGGGTCGGGGGTCGGTTGGCTGCGACGTGTGTGGCCTGCGGTGTGCGGGGGCTGGCGTTTCCCCTCATCGTCGGCGGTGTGTGCGCGTGAGGGGTGGCTGAGTCGCACGGTGGTCCCCGGCTGTGTGTGGTTTGTGCCTGGCTGCCTCCCCCTCCCCCATGTGGGACCGCCCTTGCGCTTGGAGAGCGCTGGCGGTGAGATCCCGCGTGGTGTGGGGGCCGGGTGCGTCGTCTGGCCGCCATCCGGTTCGGCCGGCCGTCCGTGTGGAGGAGGCCCTCCTCCGCCGCGCCCCTTCGCGCTTGGGGGGGTCCGCTGGCCCTCGGCTCCCACTTGTCACCGCTTGTTGGGCCTCGCTCGCTCGCCGGGTGGCTCCTGCTGCCGCGCCTCCTTTGTCTCCATCTCGCTCTTCGTCCGCTCCCTGGTCCTGGGTCTCCGTGACCCTGTCGTTCTCCGCTCCCGGGGTCCCGCTGCGGCCGTCGGGGAAGGCGCTCGGGCCCCTTCCCGTGTGTCTCGCCCCCCGCCCCGTCAGGCGGCGGTGGCCGGTGGTGGCGCCGCGGGTCGGCTTGTCGGAGCCTCGGCGCGTGTGCGGGGGTTGAGGTAGGTGAGGCCGGCGGGGGTCGGTCGGTGGGGGCGGCTGGTGCGTCCCGCTGTCCGCCCTCCCGCCCGCCCGCCCTCCCTCCCTCCTCTCCTCCTCCTCCTTCCTGGTTGGCAGTGCCGGTGGTCTTCCCGGACCCGGTGTGGCTGCCCCCGTGAGTGGACTTTCCCTGAGGCTGTGGTCGGCCGGTTCCTCAGGCCCGTCTTGCGTCGCGAGGTTGTGTGGGCGGCTCGGCGTATCGGCTCCGCACCCCGTTGTGTGTGGGGGGCGCTGTCGGC
>NW_026701876.1:162500-182500 GCF_030435755.1 Ochotona princeps | reverse complement strand
ACTCCGTCATTTGCCACCAGGTGTCGCTGTTTATCTATTTGTTTTCTATGTCCTCTCAGTCTTCCTAAAACTTCCCTCCCCCTCCCCCTCTTTGCCCCCTCCTTGCCATCTCTGCACCGCTTCTCCCTCCCCCCCCATTCAGATGTTCAGTGTTAACGGACTTTCTTGTTTTCTTCCCACCCCCACCTACTCCCACCCCTCCCTCAACAGATTTTCCCCATTTGAGTACAGTGGTATAATCCTTCCTAAGGAATCTTACTTCCATCCGTCTCTACACTTGTCCAACGGTTCGGTTCGTTCTCTCTCTCTCTCTTTCTCTCTCTCTCCTTCTTTCCTTCCTTCCTTCCTTCCTTCCTTCCTTCCTTCCTCTTGGGGAGTCTTTCTAAAAACTGTTTAAACTGTAAATTTCATTTTTTCTTGGCCTTATGCATTTATTTTTCCCTTTGCTCCAGAAAGAAAGAAAGAAAGAAAGAAAGAAAGAAAGAAAGAAAGAAAGAAACACTCGTTCCAGCAGGGGAAGCTGGGCTCAACGTTCAGTGATGACCTGCCTCTGCTGGCCCCACCAAGATGCTCAGGTGTGCTGCGTTGCGTCCTAGACTAGAAAAGATATCCAATCGCTTCTCGGCCTTTTGGCTAAGATCAAGTGCAGAAAACATATCCAGGCAAAACGGGGGTGGGGGGGCCGGGGCCGGGGGGGGGGAGGGAGGAATGATTCGGCGACCCGTGCTTTGCCACACACACACACACACACACACACACACACACGAAACAAAAAAATAGAGGTGCTGGGATGGAACAGGAGCTGACCGGGCACACGTGGGATGAATGGACACAAGGATCGATCGTAAGCTAACAACTCTGGCTGGCGCTCACTGCTTGTTTCTTGGGTTCCTTTTGGTTTTTCAGGGAAAAGCGGCTGCTGTGCGTAGGTGGATGAAGAGGGAGGGAGCGAGGACCTCATTGGGAACAAGAGGTGGATGAAGAGGACGTGTCTTCCCCGCTGCTGCCGCCCCCGCCGCCGGAAGGACCCACCCTGCCCCCAGTGGTACGCCCCATCACCCCCGACACACCCAACAGCACCCACGTTTCTGTTTCTGCTCCCCGAATGCCCCTGCCGATGTCTGCCTTGCTGCTGCGATGGTGGAAGCCTGACCTTCCTGCCACCATCTACTTCCACTATGTGCCCCGTTCAATAAAGTTTTCCCCTGAGCCACTAACTTCTGCTTGAGCCTGATGATTTGGTGAAACATTGAGTGAAGCCAGGCGGGCGCGCGCGCACACACAAATACAAAAACAGTGTGCCATCCGGGTGGGTGCGTGTGCGGATGCTGGCTGGCTGGCTGGCTGGCTGGCTGGCTGCCTGGCTGGATGGCGGTGGGTGGCTTGGTGTGCTTTTAGGGACTCAACTGGCCCAATGACGGCTTTGAGAGCAAGCCATGCCGGGCCCCTCTTCTTCCCTCTCCCATCCACCACATGACTGGACTGCCCTTCACCCCGGGCCGACTCTGGGGAGAGTCCCTCCTGCTTCTCCTTGGTAGCCTGGGATCTTGCTTAGTTAGCCTTGCGGGACGGGAGGGGGGGTTGTAGGGAGGGAGGGAGGGAGGGAGGGAGGGAGGGAGGGAGGGAGGGACGGCGTGGCAGAGATTTCTCTACCTCCTGATGGCGAGACGACCACCTACACGTAGATACCCACCACTGGCTGCCTGTGCTGTGGGCGGGGTCCCAAGCCCTTGGGCCAGCTTCTGCTGGAACGGAGAGAGGGACGTCTTTTCAGACCTACCTAGAGCGGCCTGGACTTCAGTGCCACTGCCACTGCCGCTGTCGTGCCACCATGCCCACCAAACCCAGAGTCTGCAAAGAGCGCTCTAGTGTCTGGGAAACCCCTCGATCTAGGTGCACATTGAATCGAAGGTGATGGAAATCATGTGTGTGGAGTTTAGCACGTGCGCCTACAAGGCTCTCATGACCGTGGTGCGGAGCATGCTACTTTTCCTACAAGTTTCCCTTAGGTTAGAAAACACTGGAAATGACATCTCTTCCCCCCCCCCACCACCACCACCACCACTCTCCATCGTTGTCTGTCCGGACACATTGTCTATCCTGACACGGTGTCGGTAAATTCCACTCACTCACTCACTCCCGGAATACAGATCATTCGAATTTACATTCGTGATTTCACCATTTATTTATTTATTTATTTATTTTCTCCTCAATTCTCTCTCTGAGCTTTGGCTCAATATCTTGTCAAAATGCCATGTAAACACCTCTGGATGGGGCTCCGAGGCATATGGGTTTAGTTGTTGCTGTTGAGGTTCTGCGCACGTTTTGTCAGAAACGCTTAGTTCTCTCTCTCTCTCTCTCTCTCTCTCTCTCTCTCTCTCTCTCACACACACACACACACACACACACACACACAGGTTTGAGGCCAAAGCTGTTGAAAAACCTGTTTGTATCCTAAACAGAGTTGTGTAGCGCTGAGAACCAGGATTCCATACTTTCTGTTCACCAACTTCTGAGTTCTCTAGGCCTGCATTTGGGGGGAAAAGTTCTGAACTGACTGGTGAAGTGGTGGAAGATTCCTCTCTCTCTCTCTCTCTCTCTCTCTCTCTCTCTCTCTCTCTCTCTCTCCTCTCTTTCTTTCCATTTTTTTTTTTAAACAAAGAAAAACCGGCAATGTTGTCACGGTGCTGGTGGAACCGCGGTTTCCACATTTTTGGCTCGCTCGCTCGCTCTCTAGCTTTCACCATCCTGTGTCATCTATGTCTGCTTATTGGAAGGACACAGCGACTGTAGGAGGACATTGTGACCCGAAAAGGTCGGTGAGCACAGGACTACAGTTGGTTGGATAATATTTGGAGGAGAATAACCAAATGGCTACCTTTTGTATACCTTATTGGATATCATCTGCATATGTATATGAGAACACCTGGTGGAATATACAAGACAAAAGGAGTTCCAAACAAGCATTAATGGTTTTGTTGATAAGCTCAGCACTTCCTCCCTTATCCTATATGACCCTCAGAGTATAAAGTCTGATGCTACTAATAAACCTCGGCTTTTGACCATCAGTCAGGGTCCACGCGTGTTATTATCGGCTCCGTGCACCAAGCCCATCGCTGCGGGACAGCGACAACTGGCGCCTGAACGGGGACTTGAAAGAAGAAGAGAAAGTGCAGCGGAGACCCCCACAGAAAGTGGTGAGTGGGACAATGGGCCAGAACCAGTGTAGGGCACAGTCTTTTATCTCTCTTATGCAGAATTTTTTAGTGAAAAGTGGAACGAAGATAACTAGGCAGCAATTGCATTCTTATTTAGAGCTTGTTAGTGAATATAATCCTTGGTCTCCAGATGAATGGACACTAGAAACTGGACTTAAGAATTTTACTCAGAAAAATGGTGAAAAGGTCGGAAGGATAGAAGATATTCAAGTTAGTTGTTGGATTATATCGGCTTTAATTAGAGCTATTATTATAATTTTAGAAGGGGAATCTGCAAGAAATTCCTCTAAGGGGAGACACCCCCAAAATGTAGCTAAAAAAGCAGTGTTTCATAGTACGAACAAGGAAGAAAGAGAAAGGGAATCCTTAAGAGGCCCACCTAACAGGAAAGGACGCTGTAATATGGCTAAAAAGGAAACGCCTCATAGTACAGATGAGGAGGATGGCCAAGAGGAGCCTGTGAGAGATTTCCCTAACGGGAGACGCCACCGTAATGTGGCAAGGAAAGAAATGGCTTATACTACAGATGAAGATGAGAAAGAATGTGTGAGAGACCCTCCCACGAGGAGATGCCACTGTAATGCAGCTAGAAGAGAAAGGCCTTATACTACAGATGTGGAAATTAGGAAAAGAAAACTTGGAAGATGTTACCATAATGTGACTGAAAATGAAATCAGAACTAAGAAAAAGAAAATTTTCAGTGTTAAACCACAGGATTTCTCTAGTGAGGTAAATGAGGCTGGGATAAAGCAACAGTTAAATATCAGCCCATGCCGTCTTGCTCTTAAATCTGATCAGAGACATTTCCAAATGTCTGATGTTCCCCGGAGACCTCATGAATTCCGATTGCTTTTTCCAATCATACTTAGTCAAGAAAATAACCAACCTACCTATGAAAGCCTAGATGTTAATGCCATCATAGCTTTTAAAAAGGCTTGTGTGTCCTATGGACCTACTTCTTCTTATGTGTGGGAATATTTAAATGGCTGGAGCCAGGGAGCAAACTGGATTCCTTATGATTTTGAAGTAATAGCAAAAATAGGGTTTTCTCCTTCTCAATATTTACAATGGAAAATGTGGAGAAGCGATATGGCTAAAGAAAAACTGCGAACCTTAGGAGCATCAGGTCGGCAACTCCCTGGTGGAGGACAACTGACTTATGATATGTTGGTTGGAGATGGACAGTGGGTTACTACAGAGCAACAGATACAGCTACCTCAAGCTGCGCTCATGCATATACGAGACGTAGCATTGTGGGCATGGGAGAAAACCGAAACTGGGTCTGAATTTGCAGGCAGTTATACAAAAGTCATTCAAGGAGCCAGAGAATCTTATGCTGATTTTGTAAGACGTTTGACAGACTCTATAGAAAAACAAGTTAGGGGAGAAGGCACTAGGAAATTGTTGTTAAAGCAACTGGCCTTTGATAATGCGAATGAGGACTGCCAGGCTGTTATTCGTCCTATAAAAGAAAGAGAGGATCTTCTGGGTTACCTGAAAGCCTGTCGCAACATAGGGACATTTAAGCACCGTGCCCGCCTAGCAGCACTTGAAACTTTTGCTATTCAAACACAAATGAAGGCTAAATGTTTTAATTGTGGCAAGCCAGGACACCTTAGAAAAGATTGCCGAATGCTTCCTTCAACTCAAAAATACCCTGCGGATACTTTTAACAGTCACTCCCCTGGAATATGTCCTAAGTGCCGAAGAGGCCGACACTGGAAAAAAGAATGTAAATCCAAATTTGACCGTGATGGCAGATGCCTGTGGCCAGAAGACTCTGGGAGGAGCCAGCCCCAGGTCTCAAACATTCACAGGTTTACAAAACAGGAATCTGCAGAGAAGCTACAAACTTAAAACTGCCACTGTCTCATTGCCCCACCTGTGCTCCTCACCCTGCAAGTATAAATCCTGGAGGCTGAAATTCCAATCAGTTGTGGTGTATGCATGTTATTCATATAGTGCTTTTTCCTATACAGCATTGCTTAATCATGTATACTAATTTTTAAGTACAAGTCTTTATATTAAGTTAATTTTTATGTTCACTGCCTCATTACGTTCTCATTGTTTAAAATTAACAAAAGCGATGTTCTTGCTTTAAGGAGTGTTTGGGTGATGTCATTATATCATTATAAAGTGAATGTTTGCTGTTTTGTTTGTTAATGTACCCAAGTTGTAACCGCATGTCTTTTGGAATATCTTATAATGCTGAGGAAGCTGGCCTTCGGTTTAGTGGCTAGCTTTCACAATAATCACCAATTTCAAGGTCTTTTGTTGTGTTAGATGTTTAGCAAACTGACTTCATCTGTATATCCATTGCAACTTTTGGAAGCTTGGAATTCAAAGAAGATACTAGGCTTTTGTAAATCCTGAGGGTTTTTTGGGGGGACATTTAATAAAAATGTGAAATTTTATCATAAATAATTTGGTATAAAATTGAACTCGAACACTACTTGATTATTTCAAGGTATAAATTAATGTGATATTCATTGTCTACAAAGTGTTTGCATGTATTAATTGCATGTATTAATGTAATTCTTGTTTTTGGCTGGTTATCAAATCTCTCACTGCCTTTAATGTGTCAAGGTTTTGTATTTGTTTTAAAGATATTTGAGTGATGATCTCGCATCAATAACCAATTGTAATCTATCATATGTTATGCTAATGTCAACAACAAATCTTGTTTCAGATATTTTTAGCTATCCTTAAAAAAGCATTTAAGAATTCAAAGGTTTCAAATCCTAGGGATTCCCTTGGTATTCTTACGAGGCCTCAAGAATGCCAACGGATCTATCTCCCGTTTTGTGGAGACAGTTGACCAGGCTATTGGATTATACTAAGATTATTGCCAAATAACAAATGGAGTAAAATTTTATTGTGTCAAAACGTTGTATACATCCATGGAGTTGTGAAGGTTTAATTTTAGTTTGCGTTGCTAATTATGTATTCTTAGCATGGCTGTATTGCTGGGAAGACTGAAATTTGCAATTTTAAATTGATGGAGGGATTTCATAGCATGATCAATGTTTTTGTCTGAGTTTCTCAGTTCAAAACTATTGACTTAATGGCATTTCACTTACTGGTTTTTGGTGAACACTACTACTAAGCTTGGTTGAGAATAATATTTTCAAGTCTCCAAAAGTGTGTGTGTGTGTCTGTGTGTGTGCGCGCGCATACATGTGTGTCTTAACATTTTGTCCTTTGTAAAAAGTTGTTTCAAATTGTTATCATGTGTTGCTGTTTGTTTATCAAGAGCAGGTTGCCTTGGGGCTGTGGCAACCTGCAGCCACGCCCAGAGCTTTCTGATAGGATTGTAAAATCACAAAGATGTTAAAGTTATGCTTTAAAAGCAGAGGGGGGAATATGCTACCCCTGTAAATGCATTAATTTGGTCTTACTCACCTTAAATTTTGTTCAGATTTTGTCTCCTGGTGAGCACCAGCTCTGCATCACTAGAGGCTGCTTGCAGGCCCAACACAGATGCCTTTGGTTTGGTGGAGGGACGCAGTCACTCACAAGTGGAGAGGTCCTGACCCCTTGCTAACTGTGGGAAGAGGGTTTGTTTGTGTTTTTCCAGAAACTGAGCTGCAGCCTGTGTGGGTGCCAGCTGGTAATGTAAAGCCCTGGACTCCATTCACTGGAGGAAGCGCCTGCAGTAAGACAACTTCGCGACTTCATTCTGAAAGATCCATCTCCATCAAGGAGACATTGGAGGAGGAGGAGGAGGCCAGACCCCTCCCAACACCGGGTGACGTGAGGGATCCTAAGAGATTGGTGCATCAAGCGCAACTGTCCTTGACATTATGATGCATTTGATAAACACTAATAATCCGTGGGAAAGGTTATGCTCTTGTCCCTAGAATTTCCTGATGGATCCTCAAAACTGGCTCATCTGACCTCGAAAGTGCTGCAGCTCCCTTGAACTCAACACTGCCCCTGGAGAAGATGGAACCCCCAGTGGAGCTGCCTCTAAGAACTGAAAAGCTAAATTTGTTTAATATTCCTCTGGTTCTACTACAGGTCAGGAGTGCAGAGAAATTCTCCACCTTCTTAGAATGTTTGAGGAAGACTTTAAGTGTAACTTGTTATTTATAGATTTTAATGACCTTAGACATTAGAAAAGCCATAGAAATTTGTGGTGGCATCCAAGGACGACTCTGACACCCTCTTAAAGGAGGTTGTGTGTATAGAGCAAGGGGGATCTCAGGGTGGAGCAGGAGGATAAGAGGAGCCCTCTATCCTAGTCCCGGAGACCCCCGGAGGCCTCCCATGTGCTTTCACTGCAGAAGCAGTGGATATCTGCCTCATCAAGGACATCGAGAACCGTATCCCGACTGCCAAGGAGATCACAAGGAAGATGAGTGCCCTTGGAGGCCGAGAACTCTGAGGTCAGTCCTTTCCTATTGGATTTCTAACTAGGGATTGAAGCAGCCCAGTTCCTTGCTCATAGGGTCTGGTGACCTGGGAACTTAAGCCAGGAGCCCCGGGAGGCACTCAGAGACAAAAGGATTGTAGGAGGAGCTTCCTCTAGTTCTTAACTAGTTCCAGCCTTGGCTCCCAGCCCTCTCTTACACCAACCATCAGGGTTGCTTGTGAGTCCCATGTAGAGTTAAATTCTTCCTCACTCATTAGGTTGTTGGGGATTTCCCTGCTCACCTACCTAAAACTTTTCTATTCTTCAATTGTTAAATGCAAAACTGTGCTTAACCTCTATAAACTGCAAAATTTAAATTGGGTTAAGAATCTCCCTGAAAAGCTTTTATCAATTTAAAACTGTTAATGCTAAACAAGATGTAACTGTAAAGAACTTTGATGTTATGTTTGAACTCAGCTGCTATGTATGTCAATGTTGGTCTTTACACTGTTCCTGTGCCACTCCGCTTTCGGTTAAATAATATTGTTTCTCCCCATTTTTCTGCTCTCCCAAGAGCATGTTTCCCCTACATACATCATTCAGGCCTAATTTTACAAAACACAGAAGGGGGATTTGTAGGAGGACATTGTGACCCGAAAAGGTCGGTGAGCACAGGACTACAGTTGGTTGGATAATATTTGGAGGAGAATAACCAAATGGCTACCTTTTGTATACCTTATTGGATATCATCTGCATATGTATATGAGAACACCTGGTGGAATATACAAGACAAAAGGAGTTCCAAACAAGCATTAATGGTTTTGTTGATAAGCTCAGCACTTCCTCCCTTATCCTATATGACCCTCAGAGTATAAAGTCTGATGCTACTAATAAACCTCGGCTTTTGACCATCAGTCAGGGTCCACGCGTGTTATTATCGGCTCCGTGCACCAAGCCCATCGCTGCGGGACAGCGACAAGCGACAAAGAGAAAAGGGAAGGAACTTGTGGGTGGAAGAATCTCTTCAAAGAGCTCGCTCTTTTGCTCGTCCTTGCCCCTCTCTCTTCCTCTCTCCTCTCTCTTCCTCTCTCTTCTTTCCTCCCATCTCCTCTGAAACACCCGCTCCCCCCTTCCCCGCTCCAAACAAACTTGCTCACAAATCTCTCTCTCTCTCTCTTCCTCTCTCTCTCTCCCATGATTGACTTGCAAATGAATAAATACAAGAGTCTTAAAATGTGGTGTTCACATTAAAGGAAAATGTAACTAGTTTTCTGCCCACTTCAATGTTCCACACTGTTGGGGTGGTGGTGGTGGTGGTGGTGGTGGTGGTGGAAATCTTATTTTGCCTTCAGTGGAGTGGAGAGAGAGAGAGAAAAAAAAGAAGGCATTCAACACCAGGTTGTTGAAATCCACTAAATATTCCTAAGGGTGCAGTAATTGGGCAACCAGGTGGCAACATTTGGTCGCTACACCGCAACCCTGAGTGCGATTGTGCTGAGTCAGGTGAGAGAAAACAAACACTTAAAGCATGTATTTGATTTACTTGGAAGCCAGCCTGCTGAGTGATGGCTTGGTGGTGGTTGAGCGGGGGGGGGGGGGGGGGGGGGAGGAGGAAAGGGGCATGGGGGGGGACTTTGACAAATCTTCGCACACGTGGGTGGCACAACATGAATTCTTCTTTAAGGAGTCCCGAACAACCCAACTTTTTCCTTTTTCCTTTGCTCTCTCTACTTTCTCTGACCCCTTTGATCCCTGCACTAGGATGCTGTCAAGTAAAAAGCAGTCCTCTCCTATCAGTGGGTGCTGGCTAATGAACCACTGTGAGGGAAGCGAAACACATCGGAAAGTGGCTTGGTGATGGAATACGCTGGGGTGCACCAGTGACACCCAGGAGGAGAAAAGCCAAGCCAAAACAAAAAGTGCCTCCCTGCCTGATACCACCCTCCCCTCCCCCACAAGCCCCAGGGAAGGAAGGAGGGAGAGAAGCTGTGTTTCACTGATGGTGGGTGGGTCTTGTGTGTACGTCTTGCAAGTCACCTCCCCAATCCACATCTCCTTTCCCAGGCCAGAGCTAGAGCCAGAGCCAGGGTCCAGGGTCCAGGGACATGTAAGGAGAAGCATGGGGCAGGCAGGGCACCCGCACCCCGCCTCCTCGTCAGAATGAGCCTCTGTGTGTGTGTGTGGGGGGGGTGTGCCCCAAGAAAGCAGCAGCCTTCGTTTCGGAAGCCACTGGCTTGAGGGACGCAACCTCTCATTCAATTCCAAGAGGCCTCATTCATTGCCTTCATTGAAATGCAAATGGTTGGTTCAAAGTCCCGTTGTCTGCCAAAGGCTTCACTTTCTCTCCGCTCCACCCAGAGCCATACCTGCCCTCAGGCGTTTGTCAGTGAAAGGATCTGCCTCTCCGACTGGGGCAAAGGTCAGCCACAGTCGGTCACTCCCCTTCGCTCGCTCTGGAAGTGCAAAGTGGGATCTGGCCGCTGCTTTCTGACTCGCATGGGGCAGACCATGAGTGGTTCTCAGGAACGGCTCCCTTCTGATGTGGCCTTTCCATCGGCATTATTGATTCACTCTTCCATCCATCACCTTAACTATGTGAACGCGTGTTATTAACCTGTGCGTGTACTTCTGTCACTCAAACAAGCAGAACTGCTCAACATCAAGCATCCCTCCCTCTCAATAGAACGATCTAGCTGAACCGATTACTCAAAACACAGACAGGAACCCCTTACCTGTCCTTGTGCAGGTGCGCGGGGCGGGGGTGGGGGGGCGGTGGGAGGGGTTGCAGGAATATACTAGGCCTGTGCCCCGTGCCAGGCCCGGTTCTCTGCTTGGATCGGCGTTGGACCGAGCGACCAGGACACAGCAGTCCAGAGCCTTACTTACATCTCACAGTCGGTGCCTGTTCAGAAAAAACAATTCCTCCATCCATCCATCCATCCATCCATCCATCCATCCATCCATTTTATTTTTATTGAAACTCAGATATATATATAGAGAGAAGGAGAGACAGAAAGAAATATCTCCTGCCCGCTGGCTGGTTCACTCCCCAAGTGGCCACCATGCTTCATAAAACTCATTTCTTATCCAGTTATAATTTCATTAAAATATCTCATGTTTCCCAATTGGATAAAAAACAAATGGTATCTAAAAGTCTGCATACGAACCAGCGTCGCAGCCCTATGATTTTATCCAAATGAAAATGCATATGAGAGAGTTATTTGCACCCTTACAGCTATCACAGCTCAATTCACAATAGCCAGATACGGGATCAACACAGATACCCATCAGCGGGTGACAGAATAAAGAAAATGTGGCACACAAACACTATAGAATACTACCCATTCATAAAAATTAATGAAATTGTAAAACCTGATATACTTTTTTTAAAAATTATTTTTTAATAATCTTACTTGGTTGATTAGGGAACAGAGTGTCAAGGGCTACAGGGTGAAAGTGGGAAATACCATTGTTTCCACATCAATATCATTTTACCCTGTATCTGGGGTCAGGGGAAAAAAAAAAAAAAAAAAAAAAAAGGGAAAAGCCCCACCCAACCTCCCACCCATCCCAGATCCCCAACGGGAGGCACGCTCTGAGGCTCCTGCTCATACAGTTCTGATACTTCATCAGTTCTAGACTGCTGCCAATGTCTCAGTTCCAATCGCAATGAACCCTATTCAGAATCCACTGGCTGACAGTCTCTTCATGGTTGGGGTTCTAAGATCAGCAGTTCAGTTGGAGGGATCTCTCTCCAAAGAAACTTCATCTGAGATGATCACAGGCCTGATTCCTGCGCGAGTCTGCTAGTACACAGTCCAACACCGTCCGTCACACCGATCGGCTTATGATCATGCTGGTCATTGGGATTGCCGGGTTCGTTCTGTTTCCAGGCCTGTCTTCCTCGTGAACCGACGGGTGTCGTAGTCCGGTTCGATCCTGCCCGCTTCATATTCGGTCCTCACGCAGACCGGTTGGAGCTGCAGCCTAGTCGGGAAGTAGTTGTCCAGCAGGGGAGCCCACATTCCCCTGTCAGCTTTGCCTCCTCCCCCTGACTATCACATGTGCTGTTTGGGCGCTGCAACCACATCTGGTACGGCTCACCTCACCTTGGCATTCCTTATTGTGTACTAGTATGTGTCGCAACCGAACCTGGCTCGACCCACACTCTGTTCTGGCGCTCGGACTCACCAGCGGGTGATGTGAACAGGTTCAGCCTGGTCTTGCCCCCAATCCATGCCATGTGTATACCAGTGGGATAATTTCCATAGCCTGTTCTGGGCTGTTTCCTATTTGTGCTGCTTGCGCTTACCTGCAGGGACTGTGTCCTGCCAGAGGAGTTGCCCAGGCTCCTCCATCAGAAACTCTCCCAGTGCCAGGCTTCACGCATACCAGTGGGTCCATGAGCCAGCCCTGTTCAGTCCACCTCCTGTCCTAGCAGGAACAGTGGTGTTTCCTGACTGTTCTTCAACCCAATCTGGTTCTTATTGTTGGACGGTGAAGGATCCTGAGGTGGAGCCGGCAGCCACACGCCAGTCAGGAGGACCCTGTGCGCGCGTGCGCGTGTCTGTGTGTGTGAGTGTGTGTGTGTGTGTGGTTGGGAGGGGTGTGTGTGTGTGTGTGTGTGTGTGTGTGTGTGTGTGGTTGGGAGGGGTGTTGCTGAGAGAAGGAGAGACAGAAAGAAATATCTCCTGCCCGCTGGCTGGTTCCCTCCCCAAGTGGTCGGGGCTGAGCAGAACCAAAACCAGGAGCCGGGAGCTTCTTCCCGGTCGGTCTCCGCCACACAGGCGGCTGCCGATACCGAAGGCTTTGTGCCATCCTCGACCGCTTTTCCAGGCCACAGGCAGGGAGCTGGACGGAAGTGGGGCAGCTGGGACTCGAACCGGCACCCGTATGGGATCTCGGCACGTACAGGCCGAGAAATGGAGCCACTAGGCAACCGCACACGCCTGGCCCAAGCAACAACTCTTGCCTTCCCCTCGTCTTCTTGTTTGGTCCGGGGAGATGCACGCTGTCGACATCTCTGGCCCAGGCCTTGTATGTTTGGCACATACGGCCTGATGATCTATGGGTAGCTTGCTGTTTTAGTTCAGGCAGGCCTTAACGTGCTCTCCGACGGGAGCTACGGCCTAGCTGACAGGAGGAGTGCCTGCCTGCCTGCCTGCCTGCCTGCCTGCCTGCCTGGCGTTCCCCTAGCAGGCTGGCGGGCTCCCAGCCCCAGATCTTGGGACCGTCTGGGGGCTAATGCGGTCCGGCCGGCCTGCCTGATGTAATTTTTTCACCCAGGCAGTCCCGGCGCTTTGCTGACAGCTGGGTGTTGTGGCCTAATCCGGCTGGCCCGCCCGCCCGCCCGCCCGCCCGCAACGCACCCACCCACCCGCCCAGCCATTTTGGCTCTCTTTTTGCCTGACTGGGTGCAGCGCCCTAACTTGATTCCGGTTCTCACGCTCCCTCTCCACCACCCCCACCGCACCACCCCCGGTTCTTGCGTGCGCCAGTGGGTGCTGTGGCACAATCTGAGATGGCCCACCACCAGTCCCAGCTATCGCCATTGGGCTGGGGTACGGCAACCTAGCCTGGCCTGGTCCATCCCCAGCCCTCCTGCGAACTGTGGGGTGCTAGCCAGTTCACAGTTCAATCCAGCCTGGCTTGCGCCCCAACCCGGCCTGGCTAATTATATGTGTGTTTTGGAAGGCAGCTCTTCTCTGCGTTCACATCTATCTTTCTTTTCTTTAGGATTTAGTCACTAGGCTAACATGCCGGCCGGACCCAACCAACCAACTAACCAACCAACCAACCCCTTGTCTTTGATGGACCGTGGGTGGGTGGGTGGGTGGGGTGTGGAGGCGGAAGAGTTGGAGGGTCAGCTCACCATCTCTTATTCTGCGGAACTGAAGGGAAAGGGTGCTCTGAGGGAGAGACTGGGGCACCTGTGCCTGAGTTGTGGGTGTTGTGTGCGGTCGGCTCTGCGGACAAGTCAAGGGGACTTGAGGACGGCAGAGCAGGAGGACATATGGGCTGGCCTGTGCCCTTCCTGCCCGAGGATTTCTCTGGTGGATTGGGGAATGAAAGGCCACTATGCCGACGTGAAGGCCTCACAGGTGGCCTTACCTGACACCTACTTCTCCCTCCATGTTCTGGATCCTGGCCAGGAACCACTCAGCGTGCAACCACTTCTGCTCACAAATTGGAAAGAGAAAGCTGTGTGATGCCCCCTCCTGGGATAGAGAGAGAGAGAGAGAGAGAGAGAGAGAGAGAGAGAGAGAGAGGCGAAGAGGCCCAATCCCAGCCTGGCTGCTCCCTTTCTCCTTTTCCTCATCTGGACCTTACCTGCAAATGGGGAACAGAGAAGACTGAATTGTTGTCACATTCTCACTAACTCAATTTCAATCTCTCTCTCTCTCTCTCTCTCTCTCTCTCCCCCTCTTTTCCTCTCTCTCCTTTCACATCCCTAACCTGTTTCCATGGCACATCCTTTCTGTCCCTGAGGAACTTCTTGGGTCTTGCAAGAGCTCACAGGAAGGACAGGCAGACGCAAGGGCGCTGCAGAATAGCTTCACTGGCTTTTCCTCCACTTTCATGTCCCTGTGGCTCCACTTCTGATCTAGCTCCCTGTTTGTGCCCTGGGAAAACAGCGGAGGGTGGTCCAAGTGTACGGGACCCTGCACCTGTGTGGGAGGCCTGGAAGAAACTCCCAGCGCCTGGATTCGGATCGGATCCAGTCAGCTCCGGCCGTGGTTGTGGCCATTTGGGGAGTGCACCGGCGGATGGAAATCTTTCTGTCCGTCTGTCTCTCCTTCTCTCTGCAAATCTGCCTTCCCAATGAAAATAAGTCAACCTCAAGGCCAAATAAATAAATAAAAATAAAACTAGAGAACAGAAAGTGAAAGCAAGACAGTGGGGGATACTGGCATTGTGGCACCGCACACACGCTCAACAGCCTGTCAGCAGACACACTGGCCTTGCCGTATGGGAACACCGATTTCATCTTGTTCCTGGCTCCTGGCTTCGGCCTAGCTTGGCCTCAGCTGCTGTGACACAGGAGGGAGAGAGCCCTTCCACACTTTGTGACAATACCCTAGGGAGGGACATCCAGGAGAGACAAGGGTGGAGGAAAGGTCTCTTGGCACAGATTGTGGGAACGGACTTGGGGTGAGGCGCTGACTGGGTTGTAGCTGTGTGTGTATAGGGAAATCTTTGCTGTACCAATGTGGTTGGGGACATTGAGATGGACTGAACCGGGTTTCTGATTTTTGTGAGACAGTCTTTCTCTCTTTCTCTCTCTCTCTCTCTCTCTCTCTCTCTCTCTCTCTCTCTCTCTCTCTCTCTCTCTTTCTCTCTCATTACTGGATGAGGTTCCCCGGGAGAGCTGGGCTTGGAAAAACGTGGCCCAAGGGATGAATCTGGAACTGACCCCTGGGCTCGAGACTCAGTGTTGTCGTTGTGATCTCTTGTCTTTGCTCTTCCTGCTCCCCCATCCTTCATCTTCCCCGTCCCATCGCAACCCCAACTGACTCCAAACCAGAAACCCCAGCGTGTTTCAAGAATCCACTCGTGCTGTCTGCGCGCCATCTAGTGGCCACAGTATCGGATCGGACAAGAGGCGAAAGCCAAGATGGCGCTGACGGCAGAAGCCAAGATGGCGCCCGCGTCTGAACAAGTCTCGCGTCTCGCGAGGCCTCGGGGTGGTGGTCGGCGTGGAGTTTGGGGGGGTCGAGGAAGGAGGAGGGAGGGAGGGAGGGAGGGAGAGAGTCGGTCTGGCGCAGGCGCAGTAAGCACAGTCGGGCTTCTGGCTTGCTGGCTGAGCAGTGGCGGCGGTGCCGGCGGTGGGGGGAGGGGGGAGGGGGGAGGGGGCCGCGGCGGCAGAAACCGTCCTTCCGCCGGGCCGGGACTGCACTGTGCGCGCCTCTCTAGGTGCTCCTGCCACGTCCAGGCGGGGGGATCTGTTACCTTCCCAGGGATGTTGCCTTAGTTCTTTCTTCTTGGATCTCTCCATTCCTTTTAGGCTCTGTTTCTCTCTCTCTTTCTCTGTTTTGCTCGCCGATTCCCGCTTTCCTCTCTTTCTTTCTTTCGCTTTCTCCTTTTCACTGTCTCCTCTCCTTCTCCCACTCCCCTACATCTCCTAGAATTTCACTTGTGACTCCCACCTTTATTTGACAGTCTTCATCCTTACATTCTCTGCCTTCCCCTAGGTTGTTCTTGAGTTGTTTTTTCTCGTTCAATCTTTATAGGCCTTTCTCTCGCGTCCTCATTCTGGATTTATTTTCTTCCCTCATCGGTGTGTGTCTGGCCGTTGTACCTGCGTGTGTGTGTGTGTGTGTGTGTGTGTGTGTGTGTGTGTGTTCTCCCCTAATGTTTCCATTGCTTCCCTTTATGTTGTCTTTCTCTTTTCTTAGTTTTTGTCTTTCTTCTTCTTCTTCTTTTTTTTTTTTTGTATTCTTACCTTTGCCTTCCTTTCAGTTCTCATTCTCTCCTCCCCCCAGCCCCCCCCCCCCCGTTTCTCTCTCCCTTTTCTCTCTCTCTCAATGTCGGTGTTTTCATTTTATTTTCTGTCTGCCTTCTTCCTTTACCTTTGGCTTCCTTGGTCCTTCTTAACTTGTTTCTCTCTTCTCTTTCAACCTATATATGTTTTTCTCTCGCGTCCTCATGCTGGATTTATTATCTTGCCTCATCTGTTTTACTCGTGTGTGTCTGTTTTTTTTTTTTTTTCCCCCCAAAAATTTTGTTCTACTGTGTCCATTGCTTCCCTTTATGTTGTCTTTCTCCTTTCCTAGTTTTTGGTCTTCCTGGTTTTTTTTTTTTTTTTTCTTTCTTTCTTAGTTTTGCCTTCCTTTCAGTTCTCATTCTCTCTCTCTCCCCCCCCCCCCGTTTCTCTCTCCCTTTTCTCTCTCAATGTCGGTGTTTTCATTTTATTTTCTGTCTGCCGTTTTCCTTTACCTGTGTGTGACCAAGTCTATCCACCCTTCCCCCAAGACTGTACTGATAGGTCAGATGTATCCTGTCACAGTAGATGCGTGGTCACTCACTACTACAACTCGATTCTCCCCAAGCCACGCGACCTGGTGTTCCATGCATCAACACCGAATGTTAACATTTCACCAGTGACGGTCACGACACAGTTTGGTTCTAAATGAGAGGCAAGGCAAAGCAACCGACCTGGCGGCCGGGACCAGCCAGCACCCCCTGCGAGGGGAGGGAGGGAGGGCGGCAGTGACACACATTTCCCTGCCTATCTCGGCTTCATTGCCTGGCTGCGTGCATCCAGCGTGCTGTCCCTTTGTCCCTTGGTGCTGGCTGTCTGACTCCACCTGGTGGCAGCCGTGCTGTAGCTGTAGAGCATTCTGGAGCCGGCAAGGGCGAGCAAGTGGGTGGAGAGCCCGGGACAGGATGTGACAAAGTCCCCAAGCTGCAGGCGGGAGAGTCCCAGCCCTGCTGGGACCTTGGTGGCTCGTGTGCTGTTCGGAGATTGAGCCTGGAGGCTTGCAAGTGAGCAGGCAGGCAGCTGCGGGGGTGGGTAGGTGTCTGCTCGCTCCCGATTGTAACCGGGCTGGAGTACCGCTAGAGTGCATGGGGTCGACCAGCACACCCTTTATCACTGCCACCGTGCACTAGGGGACTCGATCGGGGCCGTCGGCGGGGCTGCGAGGCCACGGCCACCGGCCCGACACTTGTCGCCTGCACTAGGGGACCCGGTCGGGACCGTTGGTGGGGCTTGAGGCCACGGCCGCCGGCCCAGACGCTTGTCGCCTGCACAAGGGGACCCGGTTGGGGCCGTTGGCGGGGCTGCGAGGCCACGGCCACCGGCCCAGACACTTGTCGCCTGCACTAGGGGACCCGGCCGGGGCCGTTGGCGGGGCTTGAGGCCACGGCCGCCGGCCCAACACTTGTCGCCTGCACTAGGGGACCCGGCTGGGGCCGTTGGCGGGGCTGAGGCCCTGGGCCGCCGGCCCGACACTTGTCACCCGCACCCTAGGGGGACCTGGTCGGGGCCGTTGGCGGGGCTGCGAGGCCACGGCCACCGGCCCGACACTTGTCGCCTGCACTAGGGGACCCGGCCGGGGCCGTTGGCGGGGCTGAGGCCCTGGGCCGCCGGCCCGACACTTGTCACCCGCACCCTAGGGGGACCTGGTCGGGGCCGTTGGTGGGGCTGTAGAGTTGTTTGCTTTTCTCTAACTCCTGGGGTCGACCAGGTGGCCACAGGAGCATGCCCTGTGGGCGATGGCTGTGTTTTTGGGGACTTGTGACCCGGGCCCCCATCTGAGGGGCGGCTGTGTCCCATAGGTTGTCCCTGTTGTCCCCTGGAAGGGCATTTCTACACCTGCAGTTGTCATTTTGGATCTGCAGGTAGGTGCTGACACGCTGTCTCCTGGTGACTGTCACCGGAAGAGCTGGGCCCCTGGGTTCGCGTCTGGGGCGGTAGGGGGGAGCGCGATGGGCTGCCGGCGGCCTGGCGCTGGACTGCGTTCCCCCTGCCCATCCGGTGCCGAGCTCCCTGCCTGGGTTCGTGCGGGAGCTTGGTGTGCGATCCTGGTTTAGCCCTGCGACGGTGCCACCATCTCCGGCTTAGAATTTGCCCCGAGAGCGGCAGAGGTGAGGCTGGGCGCTGGGTCCTATACCCGTGTCCGTCTTCTGCCGCAGGTGGCCCGCTGCGTAGTGGTGGCTGACAGAACCCCCTCAGAACTGAGTCTCAGTGGTCGTCGGCCTTATGCCGCGTGTGCGTGTCAGGCGTTCCTCCGCTGGGGTTGGCCACCGCTGCTGAAGAGGCAAGGGGCTGGCGAGGCTGCCGACGGACCCCCCCCTGGCAGCTGTCCTCGCTGGGCGTGACCCCCTGTGCCTCGCGTGATGTCATAATCCTAGACCGAGACTTGACCGATGTGGTGATGTGGCGCTCTCCTGGGCCGGGCCTAAGCCGCTTACAGACGAGGGACGGCCATTCATGGCGAATGCTGCCGAGCTGCTCGTTCTGTCTTGCGGGCTCCTGGTTCCTCTTTCCCCTGCCTCGGCGTGGTGGGAGAGGCCAGGGGTGCGGAATCCGGCTCGATCTCCGCTCCCTCTGCCTTGTGCCGCCTGAAGGTGCTGGCGTTGGGGGTCCAGGCGGGGGTCCTCGGACGTGGCGGACACCCTTCGCCCTCTGCCGTGTCGGTGTGTCATGGTGTGTGGGCGGGCCCCGTCCCGCGGTGGTGGTGCGGGGCTTGTCTGGCAGAGTCTGACCCTGCTCAGCTCTCTGCGGTGCTCCTGGAGCGGTCCAGGTCGTTTGCCTCTCAGGCGCCTGGAACCGAGTGGTGCCGTCGCTCCTTCACTGCCCCGGTGTGCTCTCTCCCGGGTGTGCCGTCGCAGCCTCGCTGGCGTGTGCTGCTTGGTGCGTGGGAGTCCCTGGGGGGTCGAGGCGGTAAGGAAGAGGCAGCGTGGGTGCAGCGCAGGCCCGTCGCCGCCGCTGCTGCTGCCGCCTGTGGCCTTGCTTGGCCGCTGGTGTCCCCTGCGCGTCTGTGGGGGCAGGTGGCTTCCTTTCCTCTACCGCAGACCCCTCCGCCCGGCTTCGGGCTCGCCCCGCGGGTTGGGTGTTGCTCCCTCGAAGGGCCCTCTCGGCCTGGTGAGAGGTGCGCTCGGGGTTGGTGGGGTGCGGCCCACCTTCGGTGAGAAAAGCCTTCTCTAGCGATCCGACAGGGACGTGCCTTACGTGATGGGGTGCCGTATCCCCCGCTTGTCGCCGTTCCTTCCCTCCTGGTGTGTGTCGGTAGCCACGCTGCTGACGACGCGGATGGCTCGGGTTCGTTGTGCGTTAGGTGGCGATGGTCGCTCGTTCCCTCCGCCCTCCCCTCGGGGAGTGTGTGGGGGTTACGCGTGGGCTCTTCTGGCCCCCTTCCGCTGGGGGCCGGACGCTGCCTCTCGCACCTCTACCTCGCCGTGGCCCGTGCCTCCCCCCTCTGGGTCGGGGGAGGGTCCCGCTGGGCCGGGCCGGGTGTGTCCCGGTGCCTACTGTGGGCCTGACGGAGGGGCTCCTGTGGTCGCTCGCACGCACGCATGCGGTGCGCGTGTGTCGCCTCCGGTGTGTGGCCTTCCGCTTGCCACCTGGGGCCCTGGGGTTGTGTGTGGCTTTGTCCCGTGCTGTGCCCCTGTGGCCCTGGTGGTGGGGTGGCTCTGCTCGCTTCCCGCCCTGGGCTTGCCGTTGGCCCGCTGGCCGGTCACCGCCGGCGAGGGTGGTGCGGTGGGGCCACGGGTTTGGGCCTGTTGGGTCTCCCCTCGGCCGCGTCGGCCTTGGGAGCGTTCCTGCGGGGTTACGGCCCTCGGGACCGGGGCCCGGATGTTGGCGGATGGAGGCCGGGATCCGGCAGCAGGTAGGCGCCCGGCGTGTGGGCGTTGGCGGCGTCGCGTTGGGGGCCCCGGTGGGGGGGCCTCAGGCGCGCGTCGGGGAACGCGTGGGGGTCGCT
>NW_026701876.1:132500-147500 GCF_030435755.1 Ochotona princeps | reverse complement strand
ACACACACGAAACAAAAAAATAGAGGTGCTGGGATGGAACAGGAGCTGACCGGGCACACGTGGGATGAATGGACACAAGGATCGATCGTAAGCTAACAACTCTGGCTGGCGCTCACTGCTTGTTTCTTGGGTTCCTTTTGGTTTTTCAGGGAAAAGCGGCTGCTGTGCGTAGGTGGATGAAGAGGGAGGGAGCGAGGACCTCATTGGGAACAAGAGGTGGATGAAGAGGACGTGTCTTCCCCGCTGCTGCCGCCCCCGCCGCCGGAAGGACCCACCCTGCCCCCAGTGGTACGCCCCATCACCCCCGACACACCCAACAGCACCCACGTTTCTGTTTCTGCTCCCCGAATGCCCCTGCCGATGTCTGCCTTGCTGCTGCGATGGTGGAAGCCTGACCTTCCTGCCACCATCTACTTCCACTATGTGCCCCGTTCAATAAAGTTTTCCCCTGAGCCACTAACTTCTGCTTGAGCCTGATGATTTGGTGAAACATTGAGTGAAGCCAGGCGGGCGCGCGCGCACACACAAATACAAAAACAGTGTGCCATCCGGGTGGGTGCGTGTGCGGATGCTGGCTGGCTGGCTGGCTGGCTGGCTGGCTGGCTGGATGGCGGTGGGTGGCTTGGTGTGCTTTTAGGGACTCAACTGGCCCAATGACGGCTTTGAGAGCAAGCCATGCCGGGCCCCTCTTCTTCCCTCTCCCATCCACCACATGACTGGACTGCCCTTCACCCCGGGCCGACTCTGGGGAGAGTCCCTCCTGCTTCTCCTTGGTAGCCTGGGATCTTGCTTAGTTAGCCTTGCGGGACGGGAGGGGGGGTTGTAGGGAGGGAGGGAGGGAGGGAGGGAGGGAGGGACGGCGTGGCAGAGATTTCTCTACCTCATGATGGCGAGACGGCCACCTACACGTAGATACCCACCACTGGCTGCCTGTGCTGTGGGCGGGGTCCCAAGCCCTTGGGCCAGCTTCTGCTGGAACGGAGAGAGGGACGTCTTTTCAGACCTACCTAGAGCGGCCTGGACTTCAGTGCCACTGCCACTGCCGCTGTCGTGCCACCATGCCCACCAAACCCAGAGTCTGCAAAGAGCGCTCTAGTGTCTGGGAAACCCCTCGATCTAGGTGCACATTGAATCGAAGGTGATGGAAATCATGTGTGTGGAGTTTAGCACGTGCGCCTACAAGGCTCTCATGACCGTGGTGCGGAGCATGCTACTTTTCCTACAAGTTTCCCTTAGGTTAGAAAACACTGGAAATGACATCTCTTCCCCCCCCCCACCACCACCACCACCACTCTCCATCGTTGTCTGTCCGGACACATTGTCTATCCTGACATGGTGTCGGTAAATTCCACTCACTCACTCACTCCCGGAATACAGATCATTCGAATTTACATTCGTGATTTCACCATTTATTTATTTATTTATTTTCTCCTCAATTCTCTCTCTGAGCTTTGGCTCAATATCTTGTCAAAATGCCATGTAAACACCTCTGGATGGGGCTCCGAGGCATATGGGTTTAGTTGTTGCTGTTGAGGTTCTGCGCACGTTTTGTCAGAAACGCTTAGTCTCTCTCTCTCTCTCTCTCTCTCTCTCTCTCTCTCTCTCTCTCTCTCACACACACACACACACACACACACACACACACACACAGGTTTGAGGCCAAAGCTGTTGAAAAACCTGTTTGTATCCTAAACAGAGTTGTGTAGCGCTGAGAACCAGGATTCCATACTTTCTGTTCACCAACTTCTGAGTTCTCTAGGCCTGCATTTGGGGGGAAAAGTTCTGAACTGACTGGTGAAGTGGTGGAAGATTCCTCTCTCTCTCTCTCTCTTTCCATTTTTTTTTTTTAAACAAAGAAAAACCGGCAATGTTGTCACGGTGCTGGTGGAACCGCGGTTTCCACATTTTTGGCTCGCTCGCTCGCTCTCTAGCTTTCACCATCCTGTGTCATCTATGTCTGCTTATTGGAAGGACACAGCGACAAAGAGAAAAGGGAAGGAACTTGTGGGTGGAAGAATCTCTTCAAAGAGCTCGCTCTTTTGCTCGTCCTTGCCCCTCTCTCTTCCTCTCTCCTCTCTCTTCCTCTCTCTTCTTTCCTCCCATCTCCTCTGACACACCCGCTCCCCCCTTCCCCGCTCCAAACAAACTTGCTCACAAATCTCTCTCTCTCTCTCTTCCTCTCTCTCTCTCCCATGATTGACTTGCAAATGAATAAATACAAGAGTCTTAAAATGTGGTGTTCACATTAAAGGAAAATGTAACTAGTTTTCTGCCCACTTCAATGTTCCACACTGTTGGGGTGGTGGTGGTGGAAATCTTATTTTGCCTTCAGTGGAGTGGAGAGAGAGAAAAAAAAAAAGAAGGCATTCAACACCAGGTTGTTGAAATCCACTAAATATTCCTAAGGGTGCAGTAATTGGGCAACCAGGTGGCAACATTTGGTCGCTACACCGCAACCCTGAGTGCGATTGTGCTGAGTCAGGTGAGAGAAAACAAACACTTAAAGCATGTATTTGATTTACTTGGAAGCCAGCCTGCTGAGTGATGGCTTGGTGGTGGTTGAGCGGGGGGGGGGGGGGGGGGGGGAGGAGGAAAGGGGCATGGGGGGGGACTTTGACAAATCTTCGCACACGTGGGTGGCACAACATGAATTCTTCTTTAAGGAGTCCCGAACAACCCAACTTTTTCCTTTTTCCTTTGCTCTCTCTACTTTCTCTGACCCCTTTGATCCCTGCACTAGGATGCTGTCAAGTAAAAAGCAGTCCTCTCCTATCAGTGGGTGCTGGCTAATGAACCACTGTGAGGGAAGCGAAACACATCGGAAAGTGGCTTGGTGATGGAATACGCTGGGGTGCACCAGTGACACCCAGGAGGAGAAAAGCCAAGCCAAAACAAAAAGTGCCTCCCTGCCTGATACCACCCTCCCCTCCCCCACAAGCCCCAGGGAAGGAAGGAGGGAGAGAAGCTGTGTTTCACTGATGGTGGGTGGGTCTTGTGTGTACGTCTTGCAAGTCACCTCCCCAATCCACATCTCCTTTCCCAGGCCAGAGCTAGAGCCAGAGCCAGGGTCCAGGGTCCAGGGACATGTAAGGAGAAGCATGGGGCAGGCAGGGCACCCGCACCCCGCCTCCTCGTCAGAATGAGCCTCTGTGTGTGTGTGTGGGGGGGGTGTGCCCCAAGAAAGCAGCAGCCTTCGTTTCGGAAGCCACTGGCTTGAGGGACGCAACCTCTCATTCAATTCCAAGAGGCCTCATTCATTGCCTTCATTGAAATGCAAATGGTTGGTTCAAAGTCCCGTTGTCTGCCAAAGGCTTCACTTTCTCTCCGCTCCACCCAGAGCCATACCTGCCCTCAGGCGTTTGTCAGTGAAAGGATCTGCCTCTCCGACTGGGGCAAAGGTCAGCCACAGTCGGTCACTCCCCTTCGCTCGCTCTGGAAGTGCAAAGTGGGATCTGGCCGCTGCTTTCTGACTCGCATGGGGCAGACCATGAGTGGTTCTCAGGAACGGCTCCCTTCTGATGTGGCCTTTCCATCGGCATTATTGATTCACTCTTCCATCCATCACCTTAACTATGTGAACGCGTGTTATTAACCTGTGCGTGTACTTCTGTCACTCAAACAAGCAGAACTGCTCAACATCAAGCATCCCTCCCTCTCAATAGAACGATCTAGCTGAACCGATTACTCAAAACACAGACAGGAACCCCTTACCTGTCCTTGTGCAGGTGCGCGGGGCGGGGGTGGGGGGGCGGTGGGAGGGGTTGCAGGAATATACTAGGCCTGTGCCCCGTGCCAGGCCCGGTTCTCTGCTTGGATCGGCGTTGGACCGAGCGACCAGGACACAGCAGTCCAGAGCCTTACTTACATCTCACAGTCGGTGCCTGTTCAGAAAAAACAATTCCTCCATCCATCCATCCATCCATCCATCCATCCATCCATCCATTTTATTTTTATTGAAACTCAGATATATATATAGAGAGAAGGAGAGACAGAAAGAAATATCTCCTGCCCGCTGGCTGGTTCACTCCCCAAGTGGCCACCATGCTTCATAAAACTCATTTCTTATCCAGTTATAATTTCATTAAAATATCTCATGTTTCCCAATTGGATAAAAAACAAATGGTATCTAAAAGTCTGCATACGAACCAGCGTCGCAGCCCTATGATTTTATCCAAATGAAAATGCATATGAGAGAGTTATTTGCACCCTTACAGCTATCACAGCTCAATTCACAATAGCCAGATACGGGATCAACACAGATACCCATCAGCGGGTGACAGAATAAAGAAAATGTGGCACACAAACACTATAGAATACTACCCATTCATAAAAATTAATGAAATTGTAAAACCTGATATACTTTTTTTAAAAATTATTTTTTAATAATCTTACTTGGTTGATTAGGGAACAGAGTGTCAAGGGCTACAGGGTGAAAGTGGGAAATACCATTGTTTCCACATCAATATCATTTTACCCTGTATCTGGGGTCAGGGGAAAAAAAAAAAAAAAAAAAAAAAAGGGAAAAGCCCCACCCAACCTCCCACCCATCCCAGATCCCCAACGGGAGGCACGCTCTGAGGCTCCTGCTCATACAGTTCTGATACTTCATCAGTTCTAGACTGCTGCCAATGTCTCAGTTCCAATCGCAATGAACCCTATTCAGAATCCACTGGCTGACAGTCTCTTCATGGTTGGGGTTCTAAGATCAGCAGTTCAGTTGGAGGGATCTCTCTCCAAAGAAACTTCATCTGAGATGATCACAGGCCTGATTCCTGCGCGAGTCTGCTAGTACACAGTCCAACACCGTCCGTCACACCGATCGGCTTATGATCATGCTGGTCGTTGGGATTGCCGGGTTCGTTCTGTTTCCAGGCCTGTCTTCCTCGTGAACCGACGGGTGTCGTAGTCCGGTTCGATCCTGCCCGCTTCATATTCGGTCCTCACGCAGACCGGTTGGAGCTGCAGCCTAGTCGGGAAGTAGTTGTCCAGCAGGGGAGCCCACATTCCCCTGTCAGCTTTGCCTCCTCCCCCTGACTATCACATGTGCTGTTTGGGCGCTGCAACCACATCTGGTACGGCTCACCTCACCTTGGCATTCCTTATTGTGTACTAGTATGTGTCGCAACCGAACCTGGCTCGACCCACACTCTGTTCTGGCGCTCGGACTCACCAGCGGGTGATGTGAACAGGTTCAGCCTGGTCTTGCCCCCAATCCATGCCATGTGTATACCAGTGGGATAATTTCCATAGCCTGTTCTGGGCTGTTTCCTATTTGTGCTGCTTGCGCTTACCTGCAGGGACTGTGTCCTGCCAGAGGAGTTGCCCAGGCTCCTCCATCAGAAACTCTCCCAGTGCCAGGCTTCACGCATACCAGTGGGTCCATGAGCCAGCCCTGTTCAGTCCACCTCCTGTCCTAGCAGGAACAGTGGTGTTTCCTGACTGTTCTTCAACCCAATCTGGTTCTTATTGTTGGACGGTGAAGGATCCTGAGGTGGAGCCGGCAGCCACACGCCAGTCAGGAGGACCCTGTGCGCGCGTGCGCGTGTCTGTGTGTGTGAGTGTGTGTGTGTGTGTGGTTGGGAGGGGTGTGTGTGTGTGTGTGTGTGTGTGTGTGTGTGTGTGGTTGGGAGGGGTGTTGCTGAGAGAAGGAGAGACAGAAAGAAATATCTCCTGCCCGCTGGCTGGTTCCCTCCCCAAGTGGTCGGGGCTGAGCAGAACCAAAACCAGGAGCCGGGAGCTTCTTCCCGGTCGGTCTCCGCCACACAGGCGGCTGCCGATACCGAAGGCTTTGTGCCATCCTCGACCGCTTTTCCAGGCCACAGGCAGGGAGCTGGACGGAAGTGGGGCAGCTGGGACTCGAACCGGCACCCGTATGGGATCTCGGCACGTACAGGCCGAGAAATGGAGCCACTAGGCAACCGCACACGCCTGGCCCAAGCAACAACTCTTGCCTTCCCCTCGTCTTCTTGTTTGGTCCGGGGAGATGCACGCTGTCGACATCTCTGGCCCAGGCCTTGTATGTTTGGCACATACGGCCTGATGATCTATGGGTAGCTTGCTGTTTTAGTTCAGGCAGGCCTTAACGTGCTCTCCGACGGGAGCTACGGCCTAGCTGACAGGAGGAGTGCCTGCCTGCCTGCCTGCCTGCCTGCCTGCCTGCCTGGCGTTCCCCTAGCAGGCTGGCGGGCTCCCAGCCCCAGATCTTGGGACCGTCTGGGGGCTAATGCGGTCCGGCCGGCCTGCCTGATGTAATTTTTTCACCCAGGCAGTCCCGGCGCTTTGCTGACAGCTGGGTGTTGTGGCCTAATCCGGCTGGCCCGCCCGCCCGCCCGCCCGCCCGCAACGCACCCACCCACCCGCCCAGCCATTTTGGCTCTCTTTTTGCCTGACTGGGTGCAGCGCCCTAACTTGATTCCGGTTCTCACGCTCCCTCTCCACCACCCCCACCGCACCACCCCCGGTTCTTGCGTGCGCCAGTGGGTGCTGTGGCACAATCTGAGATGGCCCACCACCAGTCCCAGCTATCGCCATTGGGCTGGGGTACGGCAACCTAGCCTGGCCTGGTCCATCCCCAGCCCTCCTGCGAACTGTGGGGTGCTAGCCAGTTCACAGTTCAATCCAGCCTGGCTTGCGCCCCAACCCGGCCTGGCTAATTATATGTGTGTTTTGGAAGGCAGCTCTTCTCTGCGTTCACATCTATCTTTCTTTTCTTTAGGATTTAGTCACTAGGCTAACATGCCGGCCGGACCCAACCAACCAACTAACCAACCAACCAACCCCTTGTCTTTGATGGACCGTGGGTGGGTGGGTGGGTGGGGTGTGGAGGCGGAAGAGTTGGAGGGTCAGCTCACCATCTCTTATTCTGCGGAACTGAAGGGAAAGGGTGCTCTGAGGGAGAGACTGGGGCACCTGTGCCTGAGTTGTGGGTGTTGTGTGCGGTCGGCTCTGCGGACAAGTCAAGGGGACTTGAGGACGGCAGAGCAGGAGGACATATGGGCTGGCCTGTGCCCTTCCTGCCCGAGGATTTCTCTGGTGGATTGGGAATGAAAGGCCACTATGCCGACGTGAAGGCCTCACAGGTGGCCTTACCTGACACCTACTTCTCCCTCCATGTTCTGGATCCTGGCCAGGAACCACTCAGCGTGCAACCACTTCTGCTCACAAATTGGAAAGAGAAAGCTGTGTGATGCCCCCTCCTGGGATAGAGAGAGAGAGAGAGAGAGAGAGAGAGAGAGAGAGAGAGAGAGGTGAAGAGGCCCAATCCCAGCCTGGCTGCTCCCTTTCTCCTTTTCCTCATCTGGACCTTACCTGCAAATGGGGAACAGAGAAGACTGAATTGTTGTCACATTCTCACTAACTCAATTTCAATCTCTCTCTCTCTCTCTCTCTCTCTCTCTCTCTCTCTCTCTCTCTCTCTCCCCCTCTTTTCCTCTCTCTCCTTTCACATCCCTAACCTGTTTCCATGGCACATCCTTTCTGTCCCTGAGGAACTTCTTGGGTCTTGCAAGAGCTCACAGGAAGGACAGGCAGACGCAAGGGCGCTGCAGAATAGCTTCACTGGCTTTTCCTCCACTTTCATGTCCCTGTGGCTCCACTTCTGATCTAGCTCCCTGTTTGTGCCCTGGGAAAACAGCGGAGGGTGGTCCAAGTGTACGGGACCCTGCACCTGTGTGGGAGGCCTGGAAGAAACTCCCAGCGCCTGGATTCGGATCGGATCCAGTCAGCTCCGGCCGTGGTTGTGGCCATTTGGGGAGTGCACCGGCGGATGGAAATCTTTCTGTCCGTCTGTCTCTCCTTCTCTCTGCAAATCTGCCTTCCCAATGAAAATAAGTCAACCTCAAGGCCAAATAAATAAATAAAAATAAAACTAGAGAACAGAAAGTGAAAGCAAGACAGTGGGGGATACTGGCATTGTGGCACCGCACACACGCTCAACAGCCTGTCAGCAGACACACTGGCCTTGCCGTATGGGAACACCGATTTCATCTTGTTCCTGGCTCCTGGCTTCGGCCTAGCTTGGCCTCAGCTGCTGTGACACAGGAGGGAGAGAGCCCTTCCACACTTTGTGACAATACCGCCTAGGGAGGGACATCCAGGAGAGACAAGGGTGGAGGAAAGGTCTCTTGGCACATATTGTGGGAACGGACTTGGGGTGAGGCGCTGACTGGGTTGTAGCTGTGTGTGTATAGGGAAATCTTTGCTGTACCAATGTGGTTGGGGACATTGAGATGGACTGAACCGGGTTTCTGATTTTTGTGAGACAGTCTTTCTCTCTCTCTCTCTCTCTCTCTCTCTCTCTCTCTCTCTCTCTCTCTCTCTCTCTCTCTTTCTCTCTCATTACTGGATGAGGTTCCCCGGGAGAGCTGGGCTTGGAAAAACGTGGCCCAAGGGATGAATCTGGAACTGACCCCTGGGCTCGAGACTCAGTGTTGTCGTTGTGATCTCTTGTCTTTGCTCTTCCTGCTCCCCCATCCTTCATCTTCCCCGTCCCATCGCAACCCCAACTGACTCCAAACCAGAAACCCCAGCGTGTTTCAAGAATCCACTCGTGCTGTCTGCGCGCCATCTAGTGGCCACAGTATCGGATCGGACAAGAGGCGAAAGCCAAGATGGCGCTGACGGCAGAAGCCAAGATGGCGCCCGCGTCTGAACAAGTCTCGCGTCTCGCGAGGCCTCGGGGTGGTGGTCGGCGTGGAGTTTGGGGGGGTCGAGGAAGGAGGAGGGAGGGAGGGAGGGAGGGAGAGAGTCGGTCTGGCGCAGGCGCAGTAAGCACAGTCGGGCTTCTGGCTTGCTGGCTGAGCAGTGGCGGCGGTGCCGGCGGTGGGGGGAGGGGGGAGGGGGGAGGGGGCCGCGGCGGCAGAAACCGTCCTTCCGCCGGGCCGGGACTGCACTGTGCGCGCCTCTCTAGGTGCTCCTGCCACGTCCAGGCGGGGGGATCTGTTACCTTCCCAGGGATGTTGCCTTAGTTCTTTCTTCTTGGATCTCTCCATTCCTTTTAGGCTCTGTTTCTCTCTCTCTTTCTCTGTTTTGCTCGCCGATTCCCGCTTTCCTCTCTTTCTTTCTTTCGCTTTCTCCTTTTCACTGTCTCCTCTCCTTCTCCCACTCCCCTACATCTCCTAGAATTTCACTTGTGACTCCCACCTTTATTTGACAGTCTTCATCCTTACATTCTCTGCCTTCCCCTAGGTTGTTCTTGAGTTGTTTTTTCTCGTTCAATCTTTATAGGCCTTTCTCTCGCGTCCTCATTCTGGATTTATTTTCTTCCCTCATCGGTGTGTGTCTGGCCGTTGTACCTGCGTGTGTGTGTGTGTGTGTGTGTGTGTGTGTGTGTGTGTGTTCTCCCCTAATGTTTCCATTGCTTCCCTTTATGTTGTCTTTCTCTTTTCTTAGTTTTTGTCTTTCTTCTTCTTCTTCTTTTTTTTTTTTTGTATTCTTACCTTTGCCTTCCTTTCAGTTCTCATTCTCTCCTCCCCCCAGCCCCCCCCCCCCCGTTTCTCTCTCCCTTTTCTCTCTCTCTCAATGTCGGTGTTTTCATTTTATTTTCTGTCTGCCTTCTTCCTTTACCTTTGGCTTCCTTGGTCCTTCTTAACTTGTTTCTCTCTTCTCTTTCAACCTATATATGTTTTTCTCTCGCGTCCTCATGCTGGATTTATTATCTTGCCTCATCTGTTTTACTCGTGTGTGTCTGTTTTTTTTTTTTTTTCCCCCCAAAAATTTTGTTCTACTGTGTCCATTGCTTCCCTTTATGTTGTCTTTCTCCTTTCCTAGTTTTTGGTCTTCCTGGTTTTTTTTTTTTTTTTTCTTTCTTTCTTAGTTTTGCCTTCCTTTCAGTTCTCATTCTCTCTCTCTCCCCCCCCCCCCCGTTTCTCTCTCCCTTTTCTCTCTCAATGTCGGTGTTTTCATTTTATTTTCTGTCTGCCGTTTTCCTTTACCTGTGTGTGACCAAGTCTATCCACCCTTCCCCCAAGACTGTACTGATAGGTCAGATGTATCCTGTCACAGTAGATGCGTGGTCACTCACTACTACAACTCGATTCTCCCCAAGCCACGCGACCTGGTGTTCCATGCATCAACACCGAATGTTAACATTTCACCAGTGACGGTCACGACACAGTTTGGTTCTAAATGAGAGGCAAGGCAAAGCAACCGACCTGGCGGCCGGGACCAGCCAGCACCCCCTGCGAGGGGAGGGAGGGAGGGCGGCAGTGACACACATTTCCCTGCCTATCTCGGCTTCATTGCCTGGCTGCGTGCATCCAGCGTGCTGTCCCTTTGTCCCTTGGTGCTGGCTGTCTGACTCCACCTGGTGGCAGCCGTGCTGTAGCTGTAGAGCATTCTGGAGCCGGCAAGGGCGAGCAAGTGGGTGGAGAGCCCGGGACAGGATGTGACAAAGTCCCCAAGCTGCAGGCGGGAGAGTCCCAGCCCTGCTGGGACCTTGGTGGCTCGTGTGCTGTTCGGAGATTGAGCCTGGAGGCTTGCAAGTGAGCAGGCAGGCAGCTGCGGGGGTGGGTAGGTGTCTGCTCGCTCCCGATTGTAACCGGGCTGGAGTACCGCTAGAGTGCATGGGGTCGACCAGCACACCCTTTATCACTGCCACCGTGCACTAGGGGACTCGATCGGGGCCGTCGGCGGGGCTGCGAGGCCACGGCCACCGGCCCGACACTTGTCGCCTGCACTAGGGGACCCGGTCGGGACCGTTGGTGGGGCTTGAGGCCACGGCCGCCGGCCCAGACGCTTGTCGCCTGCACAAGGGGACCCGGTTGGGGCCGTTGGCGGGGCTGCGAGGCCACGGCCACCGGCCCAGACACTTGTCGCCTGCACTAGGGGACCCGGCCGGGGCCGTTGGCGGGGCTTGAGGCCACGGCCGCCGGCCCAACACTTGTCGCCTGCACTAGGGGACCCGGCTGGGGCCGTTGGCGGGGCTGAGGCCCTGGGCCGCCGGCCCGACACTTGTCACCCGCACCCTAGGGGGACCTGGTCGGGGCCGTTGGCGGGGCTGCGAGGCCACGGCCACCGGCCCGACACTTGTCGCCTGCACTAGGGGACCCGGCCGGGGCCGTTGGCGGGGCTGAGGCCCTGGGCCGCCGGCCCGACACTTGTCACCCGCACCCTAGGGGGACCTGGTCGGGGCCGTTGGTGGGGCTGTAGAGTTGTTTGCTTTTCTCTAACTCCTGGGGTCGACCAGGTGGCCACAGGAGCATGCCCTGTGGGCGATGGCTGTGTTTTTGGGGACTTGTGACCCGGGCCCCCATCTGAGGGGCGGCTGTGTCCCATAGGTTGTCCCTGTTGTCCCCTGGAAGGGCATTTCTACACCTGCAGTTGTCATTTTGGATCTGCAGGTAGGTGCTGACACGCTGTCTCCTGGTGACTGTCACCGGAAGAGCTGGGCCCCTGGGTTCGCGTCTGGGGCGGTAGGGGGGAGCGCGATGGGCTGCCGGCGGCCTGGCGCTGGACTGCGTTCCCCCTGCCCATCCGGTGCCGAGCTCCCTGCCTGGGTTCGTGCGGGAGCTTGGTGTGCGATCCTGGTTTAGCCCTGCGACGGTGCCACCATCTCCGGCTTAGAATTTGCCCCGAGAGCGGCAGAGGTGAGGCTGGGCGCTGGGTCCTATACCCGTGTCCGTCTTCTGCCGCAGGTGGCCCGCTGCGTAGTGGTGGCTGACAGAACCCCCTCAGAACTGAGTCTCAGTGGTCGTCGGCCTTATGCCGCGTGTGCGTGTCAGGCGTTCCTCCGCTGGGGTTGGCCACCGCTGCTGAAGAGGCAAGGGGCTGGCGAGGCTGCCGACGGACCCCCCCCTGGCAGCTGTCCTCGCTGGGCGTGACCCCCTGTGCCTCGCGTGATGTCATAATCCTAGACCGAGACTTGACCGATGTGGTGATGTGGCGCTCTCCTGGGCCGGGCCTAAGCCGCTTACAGACGAGGGACGGCCATTCATGGCGAATGCTGCCGAGCTGCTCGTTCTGTCTTGCGGGCTCCTGGTTCCTCTTTCCCCTGCCTCGGCGTGGTGGGAGAGGCCAGGGGTGCGGAATCCGGCTCGATCTCCGCTCCCTCTGCCTTGTGCCGCCTGAAGGTGCTGGCGTTGGGGGTCCAGGCGGGGGTCCTCGGACGTGGCGGACACCCTTCGCCCTCTGCCGTGTCGGTGTGTCATGGTGTGTGGGCGGGCCCCGTCCCGCGGTGGTGGTGCGGGGCTTGTCTGGCAGAGTCTGACCCTGCTCAGCTCTCTGCGGTGCTCCTGGAGCGGTCCAGGTCGTTTGCCTCTCAGGCGCCTGGAACCGAGTGGTGCCGTCGCTCCTTCACTGCCCCGGTGTGCTCTCTCCCGGGTGTGCCGTCGCAGCCTCGCTGGCGTGTGCTGCTTGGTGCGTGGGAGTCCCTGGGGGGTCGAGGCGGTAAGGAAGAGGCAGCGTGGGTGCAGCGCAGGCCCGTCGCCGCCGCTGCTGCTGCCGCCTGTGGCCTTGCTTGGCCGCTGGTGTCCCCTGCGCGTCTGTGGGGGCAGGTGGCTTCCTTTCCTCTACCGCAGACCCCTCCGCCCGGCTTCGGGCTCGCCCCGCGGGTTGGGTGTTGCTCCCTCGAAGGGCCCTCTCGGCCTGGTGAGAGGTGCGCTCGGGGTTGGTGGGGTGCGGCCCACCTTCGGTGAGAAAAGCCTTCTCTAGCGATCCGACAGGGACGTGCCTTACGTGATGGGGTGCCGTATCCCCCGCTTGTCGCCGTTCCTTCCCTCCTGGTGTGTGTCGGTAGCCACGCTGCTGACGACGCGGATGGCTCGGGTTCGTTGTGCGTTAGGTGGCGATGGTCGCTCGTTCCCTCCGCCCTCCCCTCGGGGAGTGTGTGGGGGTTACGCGTGGGCTCTTCTGGCCCCCTTCCGCTGGGGGCCGGACGCTGCCTCTCGCACCTCTACCTCGCCGTGGCCCGTGCCTCCCCCCTCTGGGTCGGGGGAGGGTCCCGCTGGGCCGGGCCGGGTGTGTCCCGGTGCCTACTGTGGGCCTGACGGAGGGGCTCCTGTGGTCGCTCGCACGCACGCATGCGGTGCGCGTGTGTCGCCTCCGGTGTGTGGCCTTCCGCTTGCCACCTGGGGCCCTGGGGTTGTGTGTGGCTTTGTCCCGTGCTGTGCCCCTGTGGCCCTGGTGGTGGGGTGGCTCTGCTCGCTTCCCGCCCTGGGCTTGCCGTTGGCCCGCTGGCCGGTCACCGCCGGCGAGGGTGGTGCGGTGGGGCCACGGGTTTGGGCCTGTTGGGTCTCCCCTCGGCCGCGTCGGCCTTGGGAGCGTTCCTGCGGGGTTACGGCCCTCGGGACCGGGGCCCGGATGTTGGCGGATGGAGGCCGGGATCCGGCAGCAGGTAGGCGCCCGGCGTGTGGGCGTTGGCGGCGTCGCGTTGGGGGCCCCGGTGGGGGGGCCTCAGGCGCGCGTCGGGGAACGCGTGGGGGTCGCTGGAGGCGGGCTCCGGTGTCCCAGGCGTGTCACGGGACCGCCCGGGTGTGGGCGGTGGCATCCCGTGTCTGTTTTCCGGGAGGGACCCGGCTTTCGTTGGCCCGAGGTGTTCCCTCGTGGCTCCCCGTCGCGCTTCTGGTGCCTCTCCCCCGTGGTCTGATGCCACCCCCCCATATAGGTACCCCCCTCGCCGCCCGCTGCGGCCTCGTGTCGCTGGCGTGTGGCGTTGAGCGCTCTTTGGGGTCGGGGGTCGGTTGGCTGCGACGTGTGTGGCCTGCGGTGTGCGGGGGCTGGCGTTTCCCCTCATCGTCGGCGGTGTGTGCGCGTGAGGGGTGGCTGAGTCGCACGGTGGTCCCCGGCTGTGTGTGTGGTTTGTGCCTGGCTGCCTCCCCCTCCCCCATGTGGGACCGCCCTTGCGCTTGGAGAGCGCTGGCGGTGAGATCCCGCGTGGTGTGGGGGCCGGGTGCGTCGTCTGGCCGCCATCCGGTTCGGCCGGCCGTCCGTGTGGAGGAGGCCCTCCTCCGCCGCGCCCCTTCGCGCTTGGGGGGGTCCGCTGGCCCTCGGCTCCCGCTTGTCACCGCTTGTTGGGCCTCGCTCGCTCGCCGGGTGGCTCCTGCTGCCGCGCCTCCTTTGTCTCCATCTCGCTCTTCGTCCGCTCCCTGGTCCTGGGTCTCCGTGACCCTGTCGTTCTCCGCTCCCGGGGTCCCGCTGCGGCCGTCGGGGAAGGCGCTCGGGCCCCTTCCCGTGTGTCTCGCCCCCCGCCCCGTCAGGCGGCGGTGGCCGGTGGTGGCGCCGCGGGTCGGCTTGTCGGAGCCTCGGCGCGTGTGCGGGGGTTGAGGTCGGTGAGGCCGGCGGGGGTCGGTCGGTGGGGGCGGCTGGTGTGTCCCGCTGTCCGCCCTCCCGCCCGCCCTCCCTCCCTCCTCTCCTCCTCCTCCTTCCTGGTTGGCAGTGCCGGTGGTCTTCCCGGACCCGGTGTGGCTGCCCCCGTGAGTGGACTTTCCCTGAGGCTGTGGTCGGCCGGTTCCTCAGGCCCGTCTTGCGTCGCGAGGTTGTGTGGGCGGCTCGGCGTATCGGCTCCGCACCCCGTTGTGTGTGGGGGGCGCTGTCGGCCGGCCCGGATGGAGAGGGTTGTCTCGGGCGTGCGGTGCCCTCGGCGCCGCCGCTGCCGTGTCCCCCTGCTCCATCTCCCCCGCGCCTGGCTGCCGCTGTCCCACCCCGGCGGGTTTGTGGGGGCGGGGGCGGGGCGGGCTTCGGCCCGGCTCGCCGCCCTCGCGTCCCCCCGCCGTGGTCGGTGCGTGTGGGCGGGAGGCGGTCGCGACGTGAGACGGCCCCGTGGCGCCGGTCTCCCCGCTGGCTTCTCGGGTTGGCCCTCGCGCGGTGGCGGCCCCGCCGTGTCGGTGGGCGCCCGCCCGCTCTGCCTGCCCGGGGGAGGTGGGCTGGTGAGGAGGGGGGGAGAGTCGCGGGTGTGGGGGGGCGAGGCTGCCGGGGCTCTCGCCGCCCCTCCGGTCTTCCCCCTCCTACGCCTCTCCTCCCCATCCCCCGCCACCGCCGTCTCCGCTTGCCGGTGCCCGTCCGCCC
>NW_026701876.1:100000-117500 GCF_030435755.1 Ochotona princeps | reverse complement strand
TCACCATTTATTTATTTATTTATTTTCTCCTCAATTCTCTCTCTGAGCTTTGGCTCAATATCTTGTCAAAATGCCATGTAAACACCTCTGGATGGGGCTCCGAGGCATATGGGTTTAGTTGTTGCTGTTGAGGTTCTGCGCACGTTTTGTCAGAAACGCTTAGTTCTCTCTCTCTCTCTCTCTCTCTCTCTCTCTCTCTCTCTCTCTCTCACACACACACACACACACACACACACACACATGTCGCTGTCCCGCAGCGATGGACTTGGTGCACGGAGCCGATAATAACACGCGTGGACCCCTGACTGATGGTCAAAAGCCGAGGTTTATTAGTAGCATCAGACTTTATATTCTGAGGGTCATATAGGATAAGGGAGGAAGTGCTGAGCTTATCAACAAAACCATTAATGCTTGTTTGGAACTCCTTTTGTCTTGTATATTCCACCAGGTGTTCTCATATACATATGCAGATGATATCCAATAAGGTATACAAAAGGTAGCCATTTGGTTATTCTCCTCCAAATATTATCCAACCAACTGTAGTCCTGTGCTCACTGACCTTTTCGGGTCACAATGTCCTCCTACAAATCCCCCTTCTGTGTTTTGTAAAATTAGGCCTGAATGATGTATGTAGGGGAAACATGCTCTTGGGAGAGCAGAAAAATGGGGAGAAACAATATTATTTAACCGAAAGCAGAGTGGCACAGGAACAGTGTAAAGACCAACATTGACATACATAGCAGCTGAGTTCAAACATAACATCAAAGTTCTTTACAGTTACATCTTGTTTAGCATTAACAGTTTTAAATTAATAAAAGCTTTTCAGGGAGATTCTTAACCCAATTTAAATTTTGCAGTTTATAGAGGTTAAGCACAGTTTTGCATTTAACAATTGAACAATAGAAAAGTTTTAGGTAGGTGAGCAGGGAAATCCCCAACAACTTAGTGAGTGAGGAAGAATTTAACTCTACATGGGACTCACAAGCAACCCTGATGGTTGGTGTAAGAGAGGGCTGAGAGCCAAGGCTGGAACCAGTTAAGAACTAGAGGAAGCTCCTCCTACAATCCTTTTCTCTCTGAGTGCCTCCCGGGGCTCCTGGCTTAAGTTCCCAGGTCACCAGACCCTATGAGCAGGGTACTGGGCTGCTTCAATCCCTTGTGAGAAATCCAATAGGAAAGGACTGACCTCAGAGTTCTCGGCCTCCAAGGGCACTCATCTTCCTTGTGATCTCCTTGGCAGTCGGGATACGGTTCTCGATGTCCTTGATGAGGCAGATATCCACTGCTTCTGCAGCGAAAACACATGGGAGGCCTCCGGGGGTCTCCGGGACTAGGATAGAGGGCTCCTCTTATCCTCCTGCTCCACCCTGAGATCCCCCTTGCTCTATACACACAACCTCCTTTAAGAGGGTGTCAGAGTTGTCCTTGGATGCCACCACAAATTTCTATGGCTTTTCTAATGTCTAAGGTCATTAAAATCTATAAATAACAAGTTACACTTAAAGTCTTTCTCAAACATTCTAAGAAGGTGGAGAATTTCTCTGCACTCCTGACCTGTAGTAGAACCAGAGGAATATTAAACAAATTTAGCTTTTCAGTTCTTAGAGGCAGCTCCACTGGGGGTTCCATCTTCTCCAGGGGCAGTGTTGAGTTCAAGGGAGTTGCAGCACTTTCGAGGTCAGATGAGCCAGTTTTGAGGATCCATCAGGAAATTCTAGGGACAAGAGCATAACCTTTCCCACGGATTATTAGTGTTTATCAAATGCATCATAATGTCAAGGACAGTTGCGCTTGATGCACCAATCTCTTAGGATCCCTCACGTCACCCGGTGTTGGAAGGGGTCTGGCCTCCTCCTCCTCCTCCAATGTCTCCTTGATGGAGATGGATCTTTCAGAATGAAGTCGCGAATTTGTCTTACTGCAGGCGCTTCCTCCGGTGAATGGAGTCCAGGGCTTTACATTACCAGCTGGCACCCACACAGGCTGCAGCTCAGTTTCTGGAAAAACACAAACAAACCCTCTTCCCACAGTTAGCAAGGGGTCAGGACCTCTCCACTTGTGAGTGGCTGGCTCCCTCCATCAAACCAAAGGCATCTGTGTTGGGCCTGCAAGCAGCCTCTAGTGACGCAGAGCTGGTGCTCACCAGGAGACAAAATCTGAACAAAATTTAAGGTGAGTAAGACCAAATTAATGCATTTACAGGGGTAGCATATTCCCCCCTCTGCTTTTAAAGCATAACTTTAACATCTTTGTGATTTTACAATCCTATCAGAAAGCTCTGGGCATGGCTGCAGGTTGCCACAGCCCCAAGGCAACCTGCTCTTGATAAACAAACAGCAACACATGATAACAATTTGAAACAACTTTTTACAAAGGACAAAATGTTAAGACACACATGTATGCGCGCACACACACAGACACACACACACACCTTTGGAGACTTGAAAATATTATTCTCAACCAAGCTTAGTAGTAGTGTTCACCAAAAACCAGTAAGTGAAATGCCATTAAGTCAATAGTTTTGAACTGAGAAACTCAGACAAAAACATTGATCATGCTATGAAATCCCTCCATCAATCTAAAATTGCAAATTTCAGTCTTCCCAGCAATACAGCCATGCTAAGAATACATAATTAGCAACGCAAACTAAAATTAAACCTTCACAACTCCATGGATGTATACAACGTTTTGACACAATAAAATTTTACTCCATTTGTTATTTGGCAATAATCTTAGTATAATCCAATAGCCTGGTCAACTGTCTCCACAAAACGGGAGATAGATCCGTTGGCATTCTTGAGGCCTCGTAAGAATACCAAGGGAATCCCTAGGATTTGAAACCTTTGAATTCTTAAATGCTTTTTTAAGGATAGCTAAAAATATCTGAAACAAGATTTGTTGTTGACATTAGCATAACATATGATAGATTACAATTGGTTATTGATGCGAGATCATCACTCAAATATCTTTAAAACAAATACAAAACCTTGACACATTAAAGGCAGTGAGAGATTTGATAACCAGCCAAAAACACAAGAATTACATTAATACATGCAATTAATACATGCAAACACTTTGTAGACAATGAATATCACATTAACTTATACCTTGAAATAATCAAATAGTGTTCGAGTTCAATTTTATACCAAATTATTTATGATAAAATTTCACATTTTTATTAAATGTCCCCCCCAAAAACCCTCAGGATTTACAAAAGCCTAGTATCTTCTTTGAATTCCAAGCTCCCAAAAGTTGCAATGGATATACAGATGAAGTCAGTTTGCTAAACATCTACCACAACAAAAGACCTTGAAATTGGTGGTTATTATGAAAGCTAGCCACTAAACTGAAGGCCAGCTTCCTCAGCATTATAAAATATTCCAAAAGACATGCGGTTACAACTCGGGTACATTAACAAACAAAACAGCAAACATTCACTTTATAATGATATAATGACATCACCCAAACACTCCTTAAAGCAAGAACATCGCTTTTGTTAATTTTAAACAATGAGAACGTAATGAGGCAGTGAACATAAAAATTAACTTAATATAAAGACTTGTACTTAAAAATTAGTATGCATGATTAAGCAATGCTGTATAGGAAAAAGCACTATATGAATAACATGCATACACCACAACTGATTGGAATTTCAGCCTCCAGGATTTATACTTGCAGGGTGAGGAGCACAGGTGGGGCAATGAGACAGTGGCAGTTTTAAGTTTGTAGCTTCTCTGCAGATTCCCATTTTGTAAACCTGTGAATGTTTGGGACCTGGGGCTGACCCCTCCCAGAGTCTTCTGGCCACAGGCATCTGCCATCATGGTCAAATTTGGATTTACATTCTTTTTTCCAGTGTTGGCCTCTTCGGCACTTAGGACATATTCCAGGGGAGTGACTGTTAAAAGTATCCGCAGGGTATTTTTGAGTTGAAGGAAGCATTCGGCAATCTTTTCTAAGGTGTCCTGGCTTGCCACAATTAAAACATTTAGCCTTCATTTGTTTTTGAATAGCAAAAGTTTCAAGTGCTGCTAGGCGGGCACGGTGCTTAAATGTCCCTATGTTGCGACAGGCTTTCAGGTAACCCAGAAGGTCCTCTTTTTCTTTTATAGGACGAATAACAGCCTGGCAGTCCTCATTCGCATTATCAAAGGCCAGTTGCTTTAACAACAATTTCCTAGTGCCTTCTCCCTTAACTTGTTTTTCTATAGAGTCTGTCAAACGTCTTACAAAATCAGCATAAGATTCTCTGGCTCCTTGAATGACTTTTGTATAACTGCCTGCAAATTCAGACCCAGTCTCAATTTTCTCCCATGCCCACAATGCTATGTCTCGTATATGCATGAACGCAGCTTGAGGTAGCTGTATCTGTTGCTCTGTAGTAACCCACTGTCCATCTCCAACCAACATATCATAAGTCAATTGTCCTCCACCAGGGAGTTGCCGACCTGATGCTCCTAAGGTTCGCAGTTTTTCTTTAGCCATATCGCTTCTCCACATTTTCCATTGTAAATATTGAGAAGGAGAAAACCCTATTTTTGCTATTACTTCAAAATCATAAGGAATCCAGTTTGCTCCCTGGCTCCAGCCATTTAAATATTCCCACACATAAGAAGAAGTAGGTCCATAGGACACACAAGCCTTTTTAAAAGCTATGATGGCATTAACATCTAGGCTTTCATAGGTAGGTTGGTTATTTTCTTGACTAAGTATGATTGGAAAAAGCAATCGGAATTCATGAGGTCTCCGGGGAACATCAGTCATTTGGAAACGTTTTTGATCAGATTTAAGAGCAAGACGGCATGGGCTGATCTTTAACTGTTGCTTTATCCCAGCCTCATTTACCTCACTAGAGAAATCCTGTGGTTTAACACTGAAAATTTTCTTTTTCTTAGTTCTGATTTCATTTTCAGTCACATTATGGTAACATCTTCCAAGTTTTCTTTTCCTAATTTCCACATCTGAAGTATAAGGCCTTTCTCTTTTTGCTGCATTACAGTGGCATCTCCTCGTGGGAGGGTCTCTCACACATTCTTTCTCATCTTCATCTGTAGTATAAGCCATTTCTTTCCTAGCCACATTACGGTGGCGTCTCCCATTAGGGAAATCTCTCACGGGCTCCTCTTTGCTGTCCTCCTCATCTGTACTATGAGGCGTTTCTTTTTTAGCCATATTACAGCGTCCTTTCCTGTTAGGTGGACCTCTTAAGGATTCCCTTTCTCTTTCTTCCTTGTTCGTACTATGAAACACTTCTTTTTTAGCTACATTTTGGGGGGGTCTCCCCTTAGAGGAATTTCTTGCAGATTCCCCTTCTAAAATTATAATAATAGCTCTAATTAAAGCCGATATAATCCAAAAACTAACTTGAATATCTTCTATCCTTCCGGCCTTTTCACCATTTTTCTGAGCAAAATTCTTAAGTCCAGTTTCTAGTGTCCATTCATCTGGAGACCAAGGATTATATTCACTAACAAGCTCTAAATAAGAATGCAATTGCTGCCTAGTTATCTTCGTTCCACTTTTCACTAAAAAATTCTGCATAAGAGAGATAAAAGACTGTGCCCTACACTGGTTCTGGCCCATTGTCCCACTCACCACTTTCTGTGGGGGTCTCCGCTGCACTTTCTCTTCTTCTTTCAAGTCCCCGTTCAGGCGCCAGTTGTCGCTGTCCCGCAGCGATGGACTTGGTGCACGGAGCCGATAATAACACGCGTGGACCCCTGACTGATGGTCAAAAGCCGAGGTTTATTAGTAGCATCAGACTTTATATTCTGAGGGTCATATAGGATAAGGGAGGAAGTGCTGAGCTTATCAACAAAACCATTAATGCTTGTTTGGAACTCCTTTTGTCTTGTATATTCCACCAGGTGTTCTCATATACATATGCAGATGATATCCAATAAGGTATACAAAAGGTAGCCATTTGGTTATTCTCCTCCAAATATTATCCAACCAACTGTAGTCCTGTGCTCACTGACCTTTTCGGGTCACAATGTCCTCCTACACACACACACACAGGTTTGAGGCCAAAGCTGTTGAAAAACCTGTTTGTATCCTAAACAGAGTTGTGTAGCGCTGAGAACCAGGATTCCATACTTTCTGTTCACCAACTTCTGAGTTCTCTAGGCCTGCATTTGGGGGGAAAAGTTCTGAACTGACTGGTGAAGTGGTGGAAGATTCCTCTCTCTCTCTCTCTCTTTCCATTTTTTTTTTTTAAACAAAGAAAAACCGGCAATGTTGTCACGGTGCTGGTGGAACCGCGGTTTCCACATTTTTGGCTCGCTCGCTCGCTCTCTAGCTTTCACCATCCTGTGTCATCTATGTCTGCTTATTGGAAGGACACAGCGACAAAGAGAAAAGGGAAGGAACTTGTGGGTGGAAGAATCTCTTCAAAGAGCTCGCTCTTTTGCTCGTCCTTGCCCCTCTCTCTTCCTCTCTCCTCTCTCTTCCTCTCTCTTCTTTCCTCCCATCTCCTCTGACACACCCGCTCCCCCCTTCCCCGCTCCAAACAAACTTGCTCACAAATCTCTCTCTCTCTCTCTTCCTCTCTCTCTCTCCCATGATTGACTTGCAAATGAATAAATACAAGAGTCTTAAAATGTGGTGTTCACATTAAAGGAAAATGTAACTAGTTTTCTGCCCACTTCAATGTTCCACACTGTTGGGGTGGTGGTGGTGGAAATCTTATTTTGCCTTCAGTGGAGTGGAGAGAGAGAAAAAAAAAAAGAAGGCATTCAACACCAGGTTGTTGAAATCCACTAAATATTCCTAAGGGTGCAGTAATTGGGCAACCAGGTGGCAACATTTGGTCGCTACACCGCAACCCTGAGTGCGATTGTGCTGAGTCAGGTGAGAGAAAACAAACACTTAAAGCATGTATTTGATTTACTTGGAAGCCAGCCTGCTGAGTGATGGCTTGGTGGTGGTTGAGCGGGGGGGGGGGGGGGGGGGGGAGGAGGAAAGGGGCATGGGGGGGGACTTTGACAAATCTTCGCACACGTGGGTGGCACAACATGAATTCTTCTTTAAGGAGTCCCGAACAACCCAACTTTTTCCTTTTTCCTTTGCTCTCTCTACTTTCTCTGACCCCTTTGATCCCTGCACTAGGATGCTGTCAAGTAAAAAGCAGTCCTCTCCTATCAGTGGGTGCTGGCTAATGAACCACTGTGAGGGAAGCGAAACACATCGGAAAGTGGCTTGGTGATGGAATACGCTGGGGTGCACCAGTGACACCCAGGAGGAGAAAAGCCAAGCCAAAACAAAAAGTGCCTCCCTGCCTGATACCACCCTCCCCTCCCCCACAAGCCCCAGGGAAGGAAGGAGGGAGAGAAGCTGTGTTTCACTGATGGTGGGTGGGTCTTGTGTGTACGTCTTGCAAGTCACCTCCCCAATCCACATCTCCTTTCCCAGGCCAGAGCTAGAGCCAGAGCCAGGGTCCAGGGTCCAGGGACATGTAAGGAGAAGCATGGGGCAGGCAGGGCACCCGCACCCCGCCTCCTCGTCAGAATGAGCCTCTGTGTGTGTGTGTGGGGGGGGTGTGCCCCAAGAAAGCAGCAGCCTTCGTTTCGGAAGCCACTGGCTTGAGGGACGCAACCTCTCATTCAATTCCAAGAGGCCTCATTCATTGCCTTCATTGAAATGCAAATGGTTGGTTCAAAGTCCCGTTGTCTGCCAAAGGCTTCACTTTCTCTCCGCTCCACCCAGAGCCATACCTGCCCTCAGGCGTTTGTCAGTGAAAGGATCTGCCTCTCCGACTGGGGCAAAGGTCAGCCACAGTCGGTCACTCCCCTTCGCTCGCTCTGGAAGTGCAAAGTGGGATCTGGCCGCTGCTTTCTGACTCGCATGGGGCAGACCATGAGTGGTTCTCAGGAACGGCTCCCTTCTGATGTGGCCTTTCCATCGGCATTATTGATTCACTCTTCCATCCATCACCTTAACTATGTGAACGCGTGTTATTAACCTGTGCGTGTACTTCTGTCACTCAAACAAGCAGAACTGCTCAACATCAAGCATCCCTCCCTCTCAATAGAACGATCTAGCTGAACCGATTACTCAAAACACAGACAGGAACCCCTTACCTGTCCTTGTGCAGGTGCGCGGGGCGGGGGTGGGGGGGCGGTGGGAGGGGTTGCAGGAATATACTAGGCCTGTGCCCCGTGCCAGGCCCGGTTCTCTGCTTGGATCGGCGTTGGACCGAGCGACCAGGACACAGCAGTCCAGAGCCTTACTTACATCTCACAGTCGGTGCCTGTTCAGAAAAAACAATTCCTCCATCCATCCATCCATCCATCCATCCATCCATCCATCCATTTTATTTTTATTGAAACTCAGATATATATATAGAGAGAAGGAGAGACAGAAAGAAATATCTCCTGCCCGCTGGCTGGTTCACTCCCCAAGTGGCCACCATGCTTCATAAAACTCATTTCTTATCCAGTTATAATTTCATTAAAATATCTCATGTTTCCCAATTGGATAAAAAACAAATGGTATCTAAAAGTCTGCATACGAACCAGCGTCGCAGCCCTATGATTTTATCCAAATGAAAATGCATATGAGAGAGTTATTTGCACCCTTACAGCTATCACAGCTCAATTCACAATAGCCAGATACGGGATCAACACAGATACCCATCAGCGGGTGACAGAATAAAGAAAATGTGGCACACAAACACTATAGAATACTACCCATTCATAAAAATTAATGAAATTGTAAAACCTGATATACTTTTTTTAAAAATTATTTTTTAATAATCTTACTTGGTTGATTAGGGAACAGAGTGTCAAGGGCTACAGGGTGAAAGTGGGAAATACCATTGTTTCCACATCAATATCATTTTACCCTGTATCTGGGGTCAGGGGAAAAAAAAAAAAAAAAAAAAAAAAGGGAAAAGCCCCACCCAACCTCCCACCCATCCCAGATCCCCAACGGGAGGCACGCTCTGAGGCTCCTGCTCATACAGTTCTGATACTTCATCAGTTCTAGACTGCTGCCAATGTCTCAGTTCCAATCGCAATGAACCCTATTCAGAATCCACTGGCTGACAGTCTCTTCATGGTTGGGGTTCTAAGATCAGCAGTTCAGTTGGAGGGATCTCTCTCCAAAGAAACTTCATCTGAGATGATCACAGGCCTGATTCCTGCGCGAGTCTGCTAGTACACAGTCCAACACCGTCCGTCACACCGATCGGCTTATGATCATGCTGGTCGTTGGGATTGCCGGGTTCGTTCTGTTTCCAGGCCTGTCTTCCTCGTGAACCGACGGGTGTCGTAGTCCGGTTCGATCCTGCCCGCTTCATATTCGGTCCTCACGCAGACCGGTTGGAGCTGCAGCCTAGTCGGGAAGTAGTTGTCCAGCAGGGGAGCCCACATTCCCCTGTCAGCTTTGCCTCCTCCCCCTGACTATCACATGTGCTGTTTGGGCGCTGCAACCACATCTGGTACGGCTCACCTCACCTTGGCATTCCTTATTGTGTACTAGTATGTGTCGCAACCGAACCTGGCTCGACCCACACTCTGTTCTGGCGCTCGGACTCACCAGCGGGTGATGTGAACAGGTTCAGCCTGGTCTTGCCCCCAATCCATGCCATGTGTATACCAGTGGGATAATTTCCATAGCCTGTTCTGGGCTGTTTCCTATTTGTGCTGCTTGCGCTTACCTGCAGGGACTGTGTCCTGCCAGAGGAGTTGCCCAGGCTCCTCCATCAGAAACTCTCCCAGTGCCAGGCTTCACGCATACCAGTGGGTCCATGAGCCAGCCCTGTTCAGTCCACCTCCTGTCCTAGCAGGAACAGTGGTGTTTCCTGACTGTTCTTCAACCCAATCTGGTTCTTATTGTTGGACGGTGAAGGATCCTGAGGTGGAGCCGGCAGCCACACGCCAGTCAGGAGGACCCTGTGCGCGCGTGCGCGTGTCTGTGTGTGTGAGTGTGTGTGTGTGTGTGGTTGGGAGGGGTGTGTGTGTGTGTGTGTGTGTGTGTGTGTGTGTGTGGTTGGGAGGGGTGTTGCTGAGAGAAGGAGAGACAGAAAGAAATATCTCCTGCCCGCTGGCTGGTTCCCTCCCCAAGTGGTCGGGGCTGAGCAGAACCAAAACCAGGAGCCGGGAGCTTCTTCCCGGTCGGTCTCCGCCACACAGGCGGCTGCCGATACCGAAGGCTTTGTGCCATCCTCGACCGCTTTTCCAGGCCACAGGCAGGGAGCTGGACGGAAGTGGGGCAGCTGGGACTCGAACCGGCACCCGTATGGGATCTCGGCACGTACAGGCCGAGAAATGGAGCCACTAGGCAACCGCACACGCCTGGCCCAAGCAACAACTCTTGCCTTCCCCTCGTCTTCTTGTTTGGTCCGGGGAGATGCACGCTGTCGACATCTCTGGCCCAGGCCTTGTATGTTTGGCACATACGGCCTGATGATCTATGGGTAGCTTGCTGTTTTAGTTCAGGCAGGCCTTAACGTGCTCTCCGACGGGAGCTACGGCCTAGCTGACAGGAGGAGTGCCTGCCTGCCTGCCTGCCTGCCTGCCTGCCTGCCTGGCGTTCCCCTAGCAGGCTGGCGGGCTCCCAGCCCCAGATCTTGGGACCGTCTGGGGGCTAATGCGGTCCGGCCGGCCTGCCTGATGTAATTTTTTCACCCAGGCAGTCCCGGCGCTTTGCTGACAGCTGGGTGTTGTGGCCTAATCCGGCTGGCCCGCCCGCCCGCCCGCCCGCCCGCAACGCACCCACCCACCCGCCCAGCCATTTTGGCTCTCTTTTTGCCTGACTGGGTGCAGCGCCCTAACTTGATTCCGGTTCTCACGCTCCCTCTCCACCACCCCCACCGCACCACCCCCGGTTCTTGCGTGCGCCAGTGGGTGCTGTGGCACAATCTGAGATGGCCCACCACCAGTCCCAGCTATCGCCATTGGGCTGGGGTACGGCAACCTAGCCTGGCCTGGTCCATCCCCAGCCCTCCTGCGAACTGTGGGGTGCTAGCCAGTTCACAGTTCAATCCAGCCTGGCTTGCGCCCCAACCCGGCCTGGCTAATTATATGTGTGTTTTGGAAGGCAGCTCTTCTCTGCGTTCACATCTATCTTTCTTTTCTTTAGGATTTAGTCACTAGGCTAACATGCCGGCCGGACCCAACCAACCAACTAACCAACCAACCAACCCCTTGTCTTTGATGGACCGTGGGTGGGTGGGTGGGTGGGGTGTGGAGGCGGAAGAGTTGGAGGGTCAGCTCACCATCTCTTATTCTGCGGAACTGAAGGGAAAGGGTGCTCTGAGGGAGAGACTGGGGCACCTGTGCCTGAGTTGTGGGTGTTGTGTGCGGTCGGCTCTGCGGACAAGTCAAGGGGACTTGAGGACGGCAGAGCAGGAGGACATATGGGCTGGCCTGTGCCCTTCCTGCCCGAGGATTTCTCTGGTGGATTGGGAATGAAAGGCCACTATGCCGACGTGAAGGCCTCACAGGTGGCCTTACCTGACACCTACTTCTCCCTCCATGTTCTGGATCCTGGCCAGGAACCACTCAGCGTGCAACCACTTCTGCTCACAAATTGGAAAGAGAAAGCTGTGTGATGCCCCCTCCTGGGATAGAGAGAGAGAGAGAGAGAGAGAGAGAGAGAGAGAGAGAGAGAGGTGAAGAGGCCCAATCCCAGCCTGGCTGCTCCCTTTCTCCTTTTCCTCATCTGGACCTTACCTGCAAATGGGGAACAGAGAAGACTGAATTGTTGTCACATTCTCACTAACTCAATTTCAATCTCTCTCTCTCTCTCTCTCTCTCTCTCTCTCTCTCTCTCTCTCTCTCTCTCCCCCTCTTTTCCTCTCTCTCCTTTCACATCCCTAACCTGTTTCCATGGCACATCCTTTCTGTCCCTGAGGAACTTCTTGGGTCTTGCAAGAGCTCACAGGAAGGACAGGCAGACGCAAGGGCGCTGCAGAATAGCTTCACTGGCTTTTCCTCCACTTTCATGTCCCTGTGGCTCCACTTCTGATCTAGCTCCCTGTTTGTGCCCTGGGAAAACAGCGGAGGGTGGTCCAAGTGTACGGGACCCTGCACCTGTGTGGGAGGCCTGGAAGAAACTCCCAGCGCCTGGATTCGGATCGGATCCAGTCAGCTCCGGCCGTGGTTGTGGCCATTTGGGGAGTGCACCGGCGGATGGAAATCTTTCTGTCCGTCTGTCTCTCCTTCTCTCTGCAAATCTGCCTTCCCAATGAAAATAAGTCAACCTCAAGGCCAAATAAATAAATAAAAATAAAACTAGAGAACAGAAAGTGAAAGCAAGACAGTGGGGGATACTGGCATTGTGGCACCGCACACACGCTCAACAGCCTGTCAGCAGACACACTGGCCTTGCCGTATGGGAACACCGATTTCATCTTGTTCCTGGCTCCTGGCTTCGGCCTAGCTTGGCCTCAGCTGCTGTGACACAGGAGGGAGAGAGCCCTTCCACACTTTGTGACAATACCGCCTAGGGAGGGACATCCAGGAGAGACAAGGGTGGAGGAAAGGTCTCTTGGCACATATTGTGGGAACGGACTTGGGGTGAGGCGCTGACTGGGTTGTAGCTGTGTGTGTATAGGGAAATCTTTGCTGTACCAATGTGGTTGGGGACATTGAGATGGACTGAACCGGGTTTCTGATTTTTGTGAGACAGTCTCTCTCTCTCTCTCTCTCTCTCTCTCTCTCTCTCTCTCTCTCTCTCTCTCTCTCTCTCTCTTCTCTCTCATTACTGGATGAGGTTCCCCGGGAGAGCTGGGCTTGGAAAAACGTGGCCCAAGGGATGAATCTGGAACTGACCCCTGGGCTCGAGACTCAGTGTTGTCGTTGTGATCTCTTGTCTTTGCTCTTCCTGCTCCCCCATCCTTCATCTTCCCCGTCCCATCGCAACCCCAACTGACTCCAAACCAGAAACCCCAGCGTGTTTCAAGAATCCACTCGTGCTGTCTGCGCGCCATCTAGTGGCCACAGTATCGGATCGGACAAGAGGCGAAAGCCAAGATGGCGCTGACGGCAGAAGCCAAGATGGCGCCCGCGTCTGAACAAGTCTCGCGTCTCGCGAGGCCTCGGGGTGGTGGTCGGCGTGGAGTTTGGGGGGGTCGAGGAAGGAGGAGGGAGGGAGGGAGGGAGGGAGAGAGTCGGTCTGGCGCAGGCGCAGTAAGCACAGTCGGGCTTCTGGCTTGCTGGCTGAGCAGTGGCGGCGGTGCCGGCGGTGGGGGGAGGGGGGAGGGGGGAGGGGGCCGCGGCGGCAGAAACCGTCCTTCCGCCGGGCCGGGACTGCACTGTGCGCGCCTCTCTAGGTGCTCCTGCCACGTCCAGGCGGGGGGATCTGTTACCTTCCCAGGGATGTTGCCTTAGTTCTTTCTTCTTGGATCTCTCCATTCCTTTTAGGCTCTGTTTCTCTCTCTCTTTCTCTGTTTTGCTCGCCGATTCCCGCTTTCCTCTCTTTCTTTCTTTCGCTTTCTCCTTTTCACTGTCTCCTCTCCTTCTCCCACTCCCCTACATCTCCTAGAATTTCACTTGTGACTCCCACCTTTATTTGACAGTCTTCATCCTTACATTCTCTGCCTTCCCCTAGGTTGTTCTTGAGTTGTTTTTTCTCGTTCAATCTTTATAGGCCTTTCTCTCGCGTCCTCATTCTGGATTTATTTTCTTCCCTCATCGGTGTGTGTCTGGCCGTTGTACCTGCGTGTGTGTGTGTGTGTGTGTGTGTGTGTGTGTGTGTGTGTTCTCCCCTAATGTTTCCATTGCTTCCCTTTATGTTGTCTTTCTCTTTTCTTAGTTTTTGTCTTTCTTCTTCTTCTTCTTTTTTTTTTTTTGTATTCTTACCTTTGCCTTCCTTTCAGTTCTCATTCTCTCCTCCCCCCAGCCCCCCCCCCCCCGTTTCTCTCTCCCTTTTCTCTCTCTCTCAATGTCGGTGTTTTCATTTTATTTTCTGTCTGCCTTCTTCCTTTACCTTTGGCTTCCTTGGTCCTTCTTAACTTGTTTCTCTCTTCTCTTTCAACCTATATATGTTTTTCTCTCGCGTCCTCATGCTGGATTTATTATCTTGCCTCATCTGTTTTACTCGTGTGTGTCTGTTTTTTTTTTTTTTTCCCCCCAAAAATTTTGTTCTACTGTGTCCATTGCTTCCCTTTATGTTGTCTTTCTCCTTTCCTAGTTTTTGGTCTTCCTGGTTTTTTTTTTTTTTTTTCTTTCTTTCTTAGTTTTGCCTTCCTTTCAGTTCTCATTCTCTCTCTCTCCCCCCCCCCCCCGTTTCTCTCTCCCTTTTCTCTCTCAATGTCGGTGTTTTCATTTTATTTTCTGTCTGCCGTTTTCCTTTACCTGTGTGTGACCAAGTCTATCCACCCTTCCCCCAAGACTGTACTGATAGGTCAGATGTATCCTGTCACAGTAGATGCGTGGTCACTCACTACTACAACTCGATTCTCCCCAAGCCACGCGACCTGGTGTTCCATGCATCAACACCGAATGTTAACATTTCACCAGTGACGGTCACGACACAGTTTGGTTCTAAATGAGAGGCAAGGCAAAGCAACCGACCTGGCGGCCGGGACCAGCCAGCACCCCCTGCGAGGGGAGGGAGGGAGGGCGGCAGTGACACACATTTCCCTGCCTATCTCGGCTTCATTGCCTGGCTGCGTGCATCCAGCGTGCTGTCCCTTTGTCCCTTGGTGCTGGCTGTCTGACTCCACCTGGTGGCAGCCGTGCTGTAGCTGTAGAGCATTCTGGAGCCGGCAAGGGCGAGCAAGTGGGTGGAGAGCCCGGGACAGGATGTGACAAAGTCCCCAAGCTGCAGGCGGGAGAGTCCCAGCCCTGCTGGGACCTTGGTGGCTCGTGTGCTGTTCGGAGATTGAGCCTGGAGGCTTGCAAGTGAGCAGGCAGGCAGCTGCGGGGGTGGGTAGGTGTCTGCTCGCTCCCGATTGTAACCGGGCTGGAGTACCGCTAGAGTGCATGGGGTCGACCAGCACACCCTTTATCACTGCCACCGTGCACTAGGGGACTCGATCGGGGCCGTCGGCGGGGCTGCGAGGCCACGGCCACCGGCCCGACACTTGTCGCCTGCACTAGGGGACCCGGTCGGGACCGTTGGTGGGGCTTGAGGCCACGGCCGCCGGCCCAGACGCTTGTCGCCTGCACAAGGGGACCCGGTTGGGGCCGTTGGCGGGGCTGCGAGGCCACGGCCACCGGCCCAGACACTTGTCGCCTGCACTAGGGGACCCGGCCGGGGCCGTTGGCGGGGCTTGAGGCCACGGCCGCCGGCCCAACACTTGTCGCCTGCACTAGGGGACCCGGCTGGGGCCGTTGGCGGGGCTGAGGCCCTGGGCCGCCGGCCCGACACTTGTCACCCGCACCCTAGGGGGACCTGGTCGGGGCCGTTGGCGGGGCTGCGAGGCCACGGCCACCGGCCCGACACTTGTCGCCTGCACTAGGGGACCCGGCCGGGGCCGTTGGCGGGGCTGAGGCCCTGGGCCGCCGGCCCGACACTTGTCACCCGCACCCTAGGGGGACCTGGTCGGGGCCGTTGGTGGGGCTGTAGAGTTGTTTGCTTTTCTCTAACTCCTGGGGTCGACCAGGTGGCCACAGGAGCATGCCCTGTGGGCGATGGCTGTGTTTTTGGGGACTTGTGACCCGGGCCCCCATCTGAGGGGCGGCTGTGTCCCATAGGTTGTCCCTGTTGTCCCCTGGAAGGGCATTTCTACACCTGCAGTTGTCATTTTGGATCTGCAGGTAGGTGCTGACACGCTGTCTCCTGGTGACTGTCACCGGAAGAGCTGGGCCCCTGGGTTCGCGTCTGGGGCGGTAGGGGGGAGCGCGATGGGCTGCCGGCGGCCTGGCGCTGGACTGCGTTCCCCCTGCCCATCCGGTGCCGAGCTCCCTGCCTGGGTTCGTGCGGGAGCTTGGTGTGCGATCCTGGTTTAGCCCTGCGACGGTGCCACCATCTCCGGCTTAGAATTTGCCCCGAGAGCGGCAGAGGTGAGGCTGGGCGCTGGGTCCTATACCCGTGTCCGTCTTCTGCCGCAGGTGGCCCGCTGCGTAGTGGTGGCTGACAGAACCCCCTCAGAACTGAGTCTCAGTGGTCGTCGGCCTTATGCCGCGTGTGCGTGTCAGGCGTTCCTCCGCTGGGGTTGGCCACCGCTGCTGAAGAGGCAAGGGGCTGGCGAGGCTGCCGACGGACCCCCCCCTGGCAGCTGTCCTCGCTGGGCGTGACCCCCTGTGCCTCGCGTGATGTCATAATCCTAGACCGAGACTTGACCGATGTGGTGATGTGGCGCTCTCCTGGGCCGGGCCTAAGCCGCTTACAGACGAGGGACGGCCATTCATGGCGAATGCTGCCGAGCTGCTCGTTCTGTCTTGCGGGCTCCTGGTTCCTCTTTCCCCTGCCTCGGCGTGGTGGGAGAGGCCAGGGGTGCGGAATCCGGCTCGATCTCCGCTCCCTCTGCCTTGTGCCGCCTGAAGGTGCTGGCGTTGGGGGTCCAGGCGGGGGTCCTTGGACGTGGCGGACACCCTTCGCCCTCTGCCGTGTCGGTGTGTCATGGTGTGTGGGCGGGCCCCGTCCCGCGGTGGTGGTGCGGGGCTTGTCTGGCAGAGTCTGACCCTGCTCAGCTCTCTGCGGTGCTCCTGGAGCGGTCCAGGTCGTTTGCCTCTCAGGCGCCTGGAACCGAGTGGTGCCGTCGCTCCTTCACTGCCCCGGTGTGCTCTCTCCCGGGTGTGCCGTCGCAGCCTCGCTGGCGTGTGCTGCTTGGTGCGTGGGAGTCCCTGGGGGGTCGAGGCGGTAAGGAAGAGGCAGCGTGGGTGCAGCGCAGGCCCGTCGCCGCCGCTGCTGCTGCCGCCTGTGGCCTTGCTTGGCCGCTGGTGTCCCCTGCGCGTCTGTGGGGGCAGGTGGCTTCCTTTCCTCTACCGCAGACCCCTCCGCCCGGCTTCGGGCTCGCCCCGCGGGTTGGGTGTTGCTCCCTCGAAGGGCCCTCTCGGCCTGGTGAGAGGTGCGCTCGGGGTTGGTGGGGTGCGGCCCACCTTCGGTGAGAAAAGCCTTCTCTAGCGATCCGACAGGGACGTGCCTTACGTGATGGGGTGCCGTATCCCCCGCTTGTCGCCGTTCCTTCCCTCCTGGTGTGTGTCGGTAGCCACGCTGCTGACGACGCGGATGGCTCGGGTTCGTTGTGCGTTAGGTGGCGATGGTCGCTCGTTCCCTCCGCCCTCCCCTCGGGGAGTGTGTGGGGGTTACGCGTGGGCTCTTCTGGCCCCCTTCCGCTGGGGGCCGGACGCTGCCTCTCGCACCTCTACCTCGCCGTGGCCCGTGCCTCCCCCCTCTGGGTCGGGGGAGGGTCCCGCTGGGCCGGGCCGGGTGTGTCCCGGTGCCTACTGTGGGCCTGACGGAGGGGCTCCTGTGGTCGCTCGCACGCACGCATGCGGTGCGCGTGTGTCGCCTCCGGTGTGTGGCCTTCCGCTTGCCACCTGGGGCCCTGGGGTTGTGTGTGGCTTTGTCCCGTGCTGTGCCCCTGTGGCCCTGGTGGTGGGGTGGC
>NW_026701876.1:70000-82500 GCF_030435755.1 Ochotona princeps | reverse complement strand
TCTCTTCCTCTCTCCTCTCTCTTCCTCTCTCTTCTTTCCTCCCATCTCCTCTGACACACCCGCTCCCCCCTTCCCCGCTCCAAACAAACTTGCTCACAAATCTCTCTCTCTCTCTCTTCCTCTCTCTCTCTCCCATGATTGACTTGCAAATGAATAAATACAAGAGTCTTAAAATGTGGTGTTCACATTAAAGGAAAATGTAACTAGTTTTCTGCCCACTTCAATGTTCCACACTGTTGGGGTGGTGGTGGTGGAAATCTTATTTTGCCTTCAGTGGAGTGGAGAGAGAGAGAGAAAAAAAAAGAAGGCATTCAACACCAGGTTGTTGAAATCCACTAAATATTCCTAAGGGTGCAGTAATTGGGCAACCAGGTGGCAACATTTGGTCGCTACACCGCAACCCTGAGTGCGATTGTGCTGAGTCAGGTGAGAGAAAACAAACACTTAAAGCATGTATTTGATTTACTTGGAAGCCAGCCTGCTGAGTGATGGCTTGGTGGTGGTTGAGCGGGGGGGGGGGGGGGGGGGAGGAGGAAAGGGGCATGGGGGGGGACTTTGACAAATCTTCGCACACGTGGGTGGCACAACATGAATTCTTCTTTAAGGAGTCCCGAACAACCCAACTTTTTCCTTTTTCCTTTGCTCTCTCTACTTTCTCTGACCCCTTTGATCCCTGCACTAGGATGCTGTCAAGTAAAAAGCAGTCCTCTCCTATCAGTGGGTGCTGGCTAATGAACCACTGTGAGGGAAGCGAAACACATCGGAAAGTGGCTTGGTGATGGAATACGCTGGGGTGCACCAGTGACACCCAGGAGGAGAAAAGCCAAGCCAAAACAAAAAGTGCCTCCCTGCCTGATACCACCCTCCCCTCCCCCACAAGCCCCAGGGAAGGAAGGAGGGAGAGAAGCTGTGTTTCACTGATGGTGGGTGGGTCTTGTGTGTACGTCTTGCAAGTCACCTCCCCAATCCACATCTCCTTTCCCAGGCCAGAGCTAGAGCCAGAGCCAGGGTCCAGGGTCCAGGGACATGTAAGGAGAAGCATGGGGCAGGCAGGGCACCCGCACCCCGCCTCCTCGTCAGAATGAGCCTCTGTGTGTGTGTGTGGGGGGGGTGTGCCCCAAGAAAGCAGCAGCCTTCGTTTCGGAAGCCACTGGCTTGAGGGACGCAACCTCTCATTCAATTCCAAGAGGCCTCATTCATTGCCTTCATTGAAATGCAAATGGTTGGTTCAAAGTCCCGTTGTCTGCCAAAGGCTTCACTTTCTCTCCGCTCCACCCAGAGCCATACCTGCCCTCAGGCGTTTGTCAGTGAAAGGATCTGCCTCTCCGACTGGGGCAAAGGTCAGCCACAGTCGGTCACTCCCCTTCGCTCGCTCTGGAAGTGCAAAGTGGGATCTGGCCGCTGCTTTCTGACTCGCATGGGGCAGACCATGAGTGGTTCTCAGGAACGGCTCCCTTCTGATGTGGCCTTTCCATCGGCATTATTGATTCACTCTTCCATCCATCACCTTAACTATGTGAACGCGTGTTATTAACCTGTGCGTGTACTTCTGTCACTCAAACAAGCAGAACTGCTCAACATCAAGCATCCCTCCCTCTCAATAGAACGATCTAGCTGAACCGATTACTCAAAACACAGACAGGAACCCCTTACCTGTCCTTGTGCAGGTGCGCGGGGCGGGGGTGGGGGGGCGGTGGGAGGGGTTGCAGGAATATACTAGGCCTGTGCCCCGTGCCAGGCCCGGTTCTCTGCTTGGATCGGCGTTGGACCGAGCGACCAGGACACAGCAGTCCAGAGCCTTACTTACATCTCACAGTCGGTGCCTGTTCAGAAAAAACAATTCCTCCATCCATCCATCCATCCATCCATCCATCCATCCATCCATTTTATTTTTATTGAAACTCAGATATATATATAGAGAGAAGGAGAGACAGAAAGAAATATCTCCTGCCCGCTGGCTGGTTCACTCCCCAAGTGGCCACCATGCTTCATAAAACTCATTTCTTATCCAGTTATAATTTCATTAAAATATCTCATGTTTCCCAATTGGATAAAAAACAAATGGTATCTAAAAGTCTGCATACGAACCAGCGTCGCAGCCCTATGATTTTATCCAAATGAAAATGCATATGAGAGAGTTATTTGCACCCTTACAGCTATCACAGCTCAATTCACAATAGCCAGATACGGGATCAACACAGATACCCATCAGCGGGTGACAGAATAAAGAAAATGTGGCACACAAACACTATAGAATACTACCCATTCATAAAAATTAATGAAATTGTAAAACCTGATATACTTTTTTTAAAAATTATTTTTTAATAATCTTACTTGGTTGATTAGGGAACAGAGTGTCAAGGGCTACAGGGTGAAAGTGGGAAATACCATTGTTTCCACATCAATATCATTTTACCCTGTATCTGGGGTCAGGGGAAAAAAAAAAAAAAAAAAAAAAAAGGGAAAAGCCCCACCCAACCTCCCACCCATCCCAGATCCCCAACGGGAGGCACGCTCTGAGGCTCCTGCTCATACAGTTCTGATACTTCATCAGTTCTAGACTGCTGCCAATGTCTCAGTTCCAATCGCAATGAACCCTATTCAGAATCCACTGGCTGACAGTCTCTTCATGGTTGGGGTTCTAAGATCAGCAGTTCAGTTGGAGGGATCTCTCTCCAAAGAAACTTCATCTGAGATGATCACAGGCCTGATTCCTGCGCGAGTCTGCTAGTACACAGTCCAACACCGTCCGTCACACCGATCGGCTTATGATCATGCTGGTCGTTGGGATTGCCGGGTTCGTTCTGTTTCCAGGCCTGTCTTCCTCGTGAACCGACGGGTGTCGTAGTCCGGTTCGATCCTGCCCGCTTCATATTCGGTCCTCACGCAGACCGGTTGGAGCTGCAGCCTAGTCGGGAAGTAGTTGTCCAGCAGGGGAGCCCACATTCCCCTGTCAGCTTTGCCTCCTCCCCCTGACTATCACATGTGCTGTTTGGGCGCTGCAACCACATCTGGTACGGCTCACCTCACCTTGGCATTCCTTATTGTGTACTAGTATGTGTCGCAACCGAACCTGGCTCGACCCACACTCTGTTCTGGCGCTCGGACTCACCAGCGGGTGATGTGAACAGGTTCAGCCTGGTCTTGCCCCCAATCCATGCCATGTGTATACCAGTGGGATAATTTCCATAGCCTGTTCTGGGCTGTTTCCTATTTGTGCTGCTTGCGCTTACCTGCAGGGACTGTGTCCTGCCAGAGGAGTTGCCCAGGCTCCTCCATCAGAAACTCTCCCAGTGCCAGGCTTCACGCATACCAGTGGGTCCATGAGCCAGCCCTGTTCAGTCCACCTCCTGTCCTAGCAGGAACAGTGGTGTTTCCTGACTGTTCTTCAACCCAATCTGGTTCTTATTGTTGGACGGTGAAGGATCCTGAGGTGGAGCCGGCAGCCACACGCCAGTCAGGAGGACCCTGTGCGCGCGTGCGCGTGTCTGTGTGTGTGAGTGTGTGTGTGTGTGTGGTTGGGAGGGGTGTGTGTGTGTGTGTGTGTGTGTGTGTGTGTGTGGTTGGGAGGGGTGTTGCTGAGAGAAGGAGAGACAGAAAGAAATATCTCCTGCCCGCTGGCTGGTTCCCTCCCCAAGTGGTCGGGGCTGAGCAGAACCAAAACCAGGAGCCGGGAGCTTCTTCCCGGTCGGTCTCCGCCACACAGGCGGCTGCCGATACCGAAGGCTTTGTGCCATCCTCGACCGCTTTTCCAGGCCACAGGCAGGGAGCTGGACGGAAGTGGGGCAGCTGGGACTCGAACCGGCACCCGTATGGGATCTCGGCACGTACAGGCCGAGAAATGGAGCCACTAGGCAACCGCACACGCCTGGCCCAAGCAACAACTCTTGCCTTCCCCTCGTCTTCTTGTCTGGTCCGGGGAGATGCACGCTGTCGACATCTCTGGCCCAGGCCTTGTATGTTTGGCACATACGGCCTGATGATCTATGGGTAGCTTGCTGTTTTAGTTCAGGCAGGCCTTAACGTGCTCTCCGACGGGAGCTACGGCCTAGCTGACAGGAGGAGTGCCTGCCTGCCTGCCTGCCTGCCTGCCTGCCTGCCTGCCTGGCGTTCCCCTAGCAGGCTGGCGGGCTCCCAGCCCCAGATCTTGGGACCGTCTGGGGGCTAATGCGGTCCGGCCGGCCTGCCTGATGTAATTTTTTCACCCAGGCAGTCCCGGCGCTTTGCTGACAGCTGGGTGTTGTGGCCTAATCCGGCTGGCCCGCCCGCCCGCCCGCCCGCCCGCAACGCACCCACCCACCCGCCCAGCCATTTTGGCTCTCTTTTTGCCTGACTGGGTGCAGCGCCCTAACTTGATTCCGGTTCTCACGCTCCCTCTCCACCACCCCCACCGCACCACCCCCGGTTCTTGCGTGCGCCAGTGGGTGCTGTGGCACAATCTGAGATGGCCCACCACCAGTCCCAGCTATCGCCATTGGGCTGGGGTACGGCAACCTAGCCTGGCCTGGTCCATCCCCAGCCCTCCTGCGAACTGTGGGGTGCTAGCCAGTTCACAGTTCAATCCAGCCTGGCTTGCGCCCCAACCCGGCCTGGCTAATTATATGTGTGTTTTGGAAGGCAGCTCTTCTCTGCGTTCACATCTATCTTTCTTTTCTTTAGGATTTAGTCACTAGGCTAACATGCCGGCCGGACCCAACCAACCAACTAACCAACCAACCAACCCCTTGTCTTTGATGGACCGTGGGTGGGTGGGTGGGTGGGGTGTGGAGGCGGAAGAGTTGGAGGGTCAGCTCACCATCTCTTATTCTGCGGAACTGAAGGGAAAGGGTGCTCTGAGGGAGAGACTGGGGCACCTGTGCCTGAGTTGTGGGTGTTGTGTGCGGTCGGCTCTGCGGACAAGTCAAGGGGACTTGAGGACGGCAGAGCAGGAGGACATATGGGCTGGCCTGTGCCCTTCCTGCCCGAGGATTTCTCTGGTGGATTGGGAATGAAAGGCCACTATGCCGACGTGAAGGCCTCACAGGTGGCCTTACCTGACACCTACTTCTCCCTCCATGTTCTGGATCCTGGCCAGGAACCACTCAGCGTGCAACCACTTCTGCTCACAAATTGGAAAGAGAAAGCTGTGTGATGCCCCCTCCTGGGATAGAGAGAGAGAGAGAGAGAGAGAGAGAGAGAGAGAGAGAGAGAGAGAGGTGAAGAGGCCCAATCCCAGCCTGGCTGCTCCCTTTCTCCTTTTCCTCATCTGGACCTTACCTGCAAATGGGGAACAGAGAAGACTGAATTGTTGTCACATTCTCACTAACTCAATTTCAATCTCTCTCTCTCTCTCTCTCTCTCTCTCTCTCTCTCTCTCTCTCTCTCTCCCCCTCTTTTCCTCTCTCTCCTTTCACATCCCTAACCTGTTTCCATGGCACATCCTTTCTGTCCCTGAGGAACTTCTTGGGTCTTGCAAGAGCTCACAGGAAGGACAGGCAGACGCAAGGGCGCTGCAGAATAGCTTCACTGGCTTTTCCTCCACTTTCATGTCCCTGTGGCTCCACTTCTGATCTAGCTCCCTGTTTGTGCCCTGGGAAAACAGCGGAGGGTGGTCCAAGTGTACGGGACCCTGCACCTGTGTGGGAGGCCTGGAAGAAACTCCCAGCGCCTGGATTCGGATCGGATCCAGTCAGCTCCGGCCGTGGTTGTGGCCATTTGGGGAGTGCACCGGCGGATGGAAATCTTTCTGTCCGTCTGTCTCTCCTTCTCTCTGCAAATCTGCCTTCCCAATGAAAATAAGTCAACCTCAAGGCCAAATAAATAAATAAAAATAAAACTAGAGAACAGAAAGTGAAAGCAAGACAGTGGGGGATACTGGCATTGTGGCACCGCACACACGCTCAACAGCCTGTCAGCAGACACACTGGCCTTGCCGTATGGGAACACCGATTTCATCTTGTTCCTGGCTCCTGGCTTCGGCCTAGCTTGGCCTCAGCTGCTGTGACACAGGAGGGAGAGAGCCCTTCCACACTTTGTGACAATACCGCCTAGGGAGGGACATCCAGGAGAGACAAGGGTGGAGGAAAGGTCTCTTGGCACATATTGTGGGAACGGACTTGGGGTGAGGCGCTGACTGGGTTGTAGCTGTGTGTGTATAGGGAAATCTTTGCTGTACCAATGTGGTTGGGGACATTGAGATGGACTGAACCGGGTTTCTGATTTTTGTGAGACAGTCTTTCTCTCTCTCTCTCTCTCTCTCTCTCTCTCTCTCTCTCTCTCTCTCTCTCTCTCTCTCTTTCTCTCTCATTACTGGATGAGGTTCCCCGGGAGAGCTGGGCTTGGAAAAACGTGGCCCAAGGGATGAATCTGGAACTGACCCCTGGGCTCGAGACTCAGTGTTGTCGTTGTGATCTCTTGTCTTTGCTCTTCCTGCTCCCCCATCCTTCATCTTCCCCGTCCCATCGCAACCCCAACTGACTCCAAACCAGAAACCCCAGCGTGTTTCAAGAATCCACTCGTGCTGTCTGCGCGCCATCTAGTGGCCACAGTATCGGATCGGACAAGAGGCGAAAGCCAAGATGGCGCTGACGGCAGAAGCCAAGATGGCGCCCGCGTCTGAACAAGTCTCGCGTCTCGCGAGGCCTCGGGGTGGTGGTCGGCGTGGAGTTTGGGGGGGTCGAGGAAGGAGGAGGGAGGGAGGGAGGGAGGGAGAGAGTCGGTCTGGCGCAGGCGCAGTAAGCACAGTCGGGCTTCTGGCTTGCTGGCTGAGCAGTGGCGGCGGTGCCGGCGGTGGGGGGAGGGGGGAGGGGGGAGGGGGCCGCGGCGGCAGAAACCGTCCTTCCGCCGGGCCGGGACTGCACTGTGCGCGCCTCTCTAGGTGCTCCTGCCACGTCCAGGCGGGGGGATCTGTTACCTTCCCAGGGATGTTGCCTTAGTTCTTTCTTCTTGGATCTCTCCATTCCTTTTAGGCTCTGTTTCTCTCTCTCTTTCTCTGTTTTGCTCGCCGATTCCCGCTTTCCTCTCTTTCTTTCTTTCGCTTTCTCCTTTTCACTGTCTCCTCTCCTTCTCCCACTCCCCTACATCTCCTAGAATTTCACTTGTGACTCCCACCTTTATTTGACAGTCTTCATCCTTACATTCTCTGCCTTCCCCTAGGTTGTTCTTGAGTTGTTTTTTCTCGTTCAATCTTTATAGGCCTTTCTCTCGCGTCCTCATTCTGGATTTATTTTCTTCCCTCATCGGTGTGTGTCTGGCCGTTGTACCTGCGTGTGTGTGTGTGTGTGTGTGTGTGTGTGTGTGTGTGTGTGTGTGTGTTCTCCCCTAATGTTTCCATTGCTTCCCTTTATGTTGTCTTTCTCTTTTCTTAGTTTTTGTCTTTCTTCTTCTTCTTCTTTTTTTTTTTTTGTATTCTTACCTTTGCCTTCCTTTCAGTTCTCATTCTCTCCTCCCCCCAGCCCCCCCCCCCCCCGTTTCTCTCTCCCTTTTCTCTCTCTCTCAATGTCGGTGTTTTCATTTTATTTTCTGTCTGCCTTCTTCCTTTACCTTTGGCTTCCTTGGTCCTTCTTAACTTGTTTCTCTCTTCTCTTTCAACCTATATATGTTTTTCTCTCGCGTCCTCATGCTGGATTTATTATCTTGCCTCATCTGTTTTACTCGTGTGTGTCTGTTTTTTTTTTTTTTTCCCCCAAAAATTTTGTTCTACTGTGTCCATTGCTTCCCTTTATGTTGTCTTTCTCCTTTCCTAGTTTTTGGTCTTCCTGGTTTTTTTTTTTTTTTTTCTTTCTTTCTTAGTTTTGCCTTCCTTTCAGTTCTCATTCTCTCTCTCTCCCCCCCCCCCCCGTTTCTCTCTCCCTTTTCTCTCTCAATGTCGGTGTTTTCATTTTATTTTCTGTCTGCCGTTTTCCTTTACCTGTGTGTGACCAAGTCTATCCACCCTTCCCCCAAGACTGTACTGATAGGTCAGATGTATCCTGTCACAGTAGATGCGTGGTCACTCACTACTACAACTCGATTCTCCCCAAGCCACGCGACCTGGTGTTCCATGCATCAACACCGAATGTTAACATTTCACCAGTGACGGTCACGACACAGTTTGGTTCTAAATGAGAGGCAAGGCAAAGCAACCGACCTGGCGGCCGGGACCAGCCAGCACCCCCTGCGAGGGGAGGGAGGGAGGGCGGCAGTGACACACATTTCCCTGCCTATCTCGGCTTCATTGCCTGGCTGCGTGCATCCAGCGTGCTGTCCCTTTGTCCCTTGGTGCTGGCTGTCTGACTCCACCTGGTGGCAGCCGTGCTGTAGCTGTAGAGCATTCTGGAGCCGGCAAGGGCGAGCAAGTGGGTGGAGAGCCCGGGACAGGATGTGACAAAGTCCCCAAGCTGCAGGCGGGAGAGTCCCAGCCCTGCTGGGACCTTGGTGGCTCGTGTGCTGTTCGGAGATTGAGCCTGGAGGCTTGCAAGTGAGCAGGCAGGCAGCTGCGGGGGTGGGTAGGTGTCTGCTCGCTCCCGATTGTAACCGGGCTGGAGTACCGCTAGAGTGCATGGGGTCGACCAGCACACCCTTTATCACTGCCACCGTGCACTAGGGGACTCGATCGGGGCCGTCGGCGGGGCTGCGAGGCCACGGCCACCGGCCCGACACTTGTCGCCTGCACTAGGGGACCCGGTCGGGACCGTTGGTGGGGCTTGAGGCCACGGCCGCCGGCCCAGACGCTTGTCGCCTGCACAAGGGGACCCGGTCGGGGCCGTCGGCGGGGCTGCGAGGCCACGGCCACCGGCCCGACACTTGTCACCCGCACCCTAGGGGACCTGGTCGGGGCCGTTGGCGGGGCTGCGAGGCCACGGCCACCGGCCCGACACTTGTCGCCTGCACTAGGGGACCCGGCTGGGGCCGTTGGCGGGGCTGAGGCCCTGGGCCGCCGGCCCGACACTTGTCACCCGCACCCTAGGGGGACCTGGTCGGGGCCGTTGGCGGGGCTGCGAGGCCACGGCCACCGGCCCGACACTTGTCGCCTGCACTAGGGGACCCGGCCGGGGCCGTTGGCGGGGCTGAGGCCCTGGGCCGCCGGCCCGACACTTGTCACCCGCACCCTAGGGGGACCTGGTCGGGGCCGTTGGTGGGGCTGTAGAGTTGTTTGCTTTTCTCTAACTCCTGGGGTCGACCAGGTGGCCACAGGAGCATGCCCTGTGGGCGATGGCTGTGTTTTTGGGGACTTGTGACCCGGGCCCCCATCTGAGGGGCGGCTGTGTCCCATAGGTTGTCCCTGTTGTCCCCTGGAAGGGCATTTCTACACCTGCAGTTGTCATTTTGGATCTGCAGGTAGGTGCTGACACGCTGTCTCCTGGTGACTGTCACCGGAAGAGCTGGGCCCCTGGGTTCGCGTCTGGGGCGGTAGGGGGGAGCGCGATGGGCTGCCGGCGGCCTGGCGCTGGACTGCGTTCCCCCTGCCCATCCGGTGCCGAGCTCCCTGCCTGGGTTCGTGCGGGAGCTTGGTGTGCGATCCTGGTTTAGCCCTGCGACGGTGCCACCATCTCCGGCTTAGAATTTGCCCCGAGAGCGGCAGAGGTGAGGCTGGGCGCTGGGTCCTATACCCGTGTCCGTCTTCTGCCGCAGGTGGCCCGCTGCGTAGTGGTGGCTGACAGAACCCCCTCAGAACTGAGTCTCAGTGGTCGTCGGCCTTATGCCGCGTGTGCGTGTCAGGCGTTCCTCCGCTGGGGTTGGCCACCGCTGCTGAAGAGGCAAGGGGCTGGCGAGGCTGCCGACGGACCCCCCCCTGGCAGCTGTCCTCGCTGGGCGTGACCCCCTGTGCCTCGCGTGATGTCATAATCCTAGACCGAGACTTGACCGATGTGGTGATGTGGCGCTCTCCTGGGCCGGGCCTAAGCCGCTTACAGACGAGGGACGGCCATTCATGGCGAATGCTGCCGAGCTGCTCGTTCTGTCTTGCGGGCTCCTGGTTCCTCTTTCCCCTGCCTCGGCGTGGTGGGAGAGGCCAGGGGTGCGGAATCCGGCTCGATCTCCGCTCCCTCTGCCTTGTGCCGCCTGAAGGTGCTGGCGTTGGGGGTCCAGGCGGGGGTCCTCGGACGTGGCGGACACCCTTCGCCCTCTGCCGTGTCGGTGTGTCATGGTGTGTGGGCGGGCCCCGTCCCGCGGTGGTGGTGCGGGGCTTGTCTGGCAGAGTCTGACCCTGCTCAGCTCTCTGCGGTGCTCCTGGAGCGGTCCAGGTCGTTTGCCTCTCAGGCGCCTGGAACCGAGTGGTGCCGTCGCTCCTTCACTGCCCCGGTGTGCTCTCTCCCGGGTGTGCCGTCGCAGCCTCGCTGGCGTGTGCTGCTTGGTGCGTGGGAGTCCCTGGGGGGTCGAGGCGGTAAGGAAGAGGCAGCGTGGGTGCAGCGCAGGCCCGTCGCCGCCGCTGCTGCTGCCGCCTGTGGCCTTGCTTGGCCGCTGGTGTCCCCTGCGCGTCTGTGGGGGCAGGTGGCTTCCTTTCCTCTACCGCAGACCCCTCTGCCCGGCTTCGGGCTCGCCCCGCGGGTTGGGTGTTGCTCCCTCGAAGGGCCCTCTCGGCCTGGTGAGAGGTGCGCTCGGGGTTGGTGGGGTGCGGCCCACCTTCGGTGAGAAAAGCCTTCTCTAGCGATCCGACAGGGACGTGCCTTACGTGATGGGGTGCCGTATCCCCCGCTTGTCGCCGTTCCTTCCCTCCTGGTGTGTGTCGGTAGCCACGCTGCTGACGACGCGGATGGCTCGGGTTCGTTGTGCGTTAGGTGGCGATGGTCGCTCGTTCCCTCCGCCCTCCCCTCGGGGAGTGTGTGGGGGTTACGCGTGGGCTCTTCTGGCCCCCTTCCGCTGGGGGCCGGACGCTGCCTCTCGCACCTCTACCTCGCCGTGGCCCGTGCCTCCCCCCTCTGGGTCGGGGGAGGGTCCCGCTGGGCCGGGCCGGGTGTGTCCCGGTGCCTACTGTGGGCCTGACGGAGGGGCTCCTGTGGTCGCTCGCACGCACGCATGCGGTGCGCGTGTGTCGCCTCCGGTGTGTGGCCTTCCGCTTGCCACCTGGGGCCCTGGGGTTGTGTGTGGCTTTGTCCCGTGCTGTGCCCCTGTGGCCCTGGTGGTGGGGTGGCTCTGCTCGCTTCCCGCCCTGGGCTTGCCGTTGGCCCGCTGGCCGGTCACCGCCGGCGAGGGTGGTGCGGTGGGGCCACGGGTTTGGGCCTGTTGGGTCTCCCCTCGGCCGCGTCGGCCTTGGGAGCGTTCCTGCGGGGTTACGGCCCTCGGGACCGGGGCCCGGATGTTGGCGGATGGAGGCCGGGATCCGGCAGCAGGTAGGCGCCCGGCGTGTGGGCGTTGGCGGCGTCGCGTTGGGGGCCCCGGTGGGGGGGCCTCAGGCGCGCGTCGGGGAACGCGTGGGGGTCGCTGGAGGCGGGCTCCGGTGTCCCAGGCGTGTCACGGGACCGCCCGGGTGTGGGCGGTGGCATCCCGTGTCTGTTTTCCGGGAGGGACCCGGCTTTCGTTGGCCCGAGGTGTTCCCTCGTGGCTCCCCGTCGCGCTTCTGGTGCCTCTCCCCCGTGGTCTGATGCCACCCCCCCATATAGGTACCCCCCTCGCCGCCCGCTGCGGCCTCGTGTCGCTGGCGTGTGGCGTTGAGCGCTCTTTGGGGTCGGGGGTCGGTTGGCTGCGACGTGTGTGGCCTGCGGTGTGCGGGGGCTGGCGTTTCCCCTCATCGTCGGCGGTGTGTGCGCGTGAGGGGTGGCTGAGTCGCACGGTGGTCCCCGGCTGTGTGTGGTTTGTGCCTGGCTGCCTCCCCCTCCCCCATGTGGGACCGCCCTTGCGCTTGGAGAGCGCTGGCGGTGAGATCCCGCGTGGTGTGGGGGCCGGGTGCGTCGTCTGGCCGCCATCCGGTTCGGCCGGCCGTCCGTGTGGAGGAGGCCCTCCTCCGCCGCGCCCCTTCGCGCTTGGGGGGGTCCGCTGGCCCTCGGCTCCCGCTTGTCACCGCTTGTTGGGCCTCGCTCGCTCGCTCGCCGGGTGGCTCCTGCTGCCGCGCCTCCTTTGTCTCCATCTCGCTCTTCGTCCGCTCCCTGGTCCTGGGTCTCCGTGACCCTGTCGTTCTCCGCTCCCGGGGTCCCGCTGCGGCCGTCGGGGAAGGCGCTCGGGCCCCTTCCCGTGTGTCTCGCCCCCCGCCCCGTCAGGCGGCGGTGGCCGGTGGTGGCGCCGCGGGTCGGCTTGTCGGAGCCTCGGCGCGTGTGCGGGGGTTGAGGTAGGTGAGGCCGGCGGGGGTCGGTCGGTGGGGGCGGCTGGTGCGTCCCGCTGTCCGCCCTCCCGCCCGCCCGCCCTCCCTCCCTCCTCTCCTCCTCCTCCTTCCTGGTTGGCAGTGCCGGTGGTCTTCCCGGACCCGGTGTGGCTGCCCCCGTGAGTGGACTTTCCCTGAGGCTGTGGTCGGCCGGTTCCTCAGGCCCGTCTTGCGTCGCGAGGTTGTGTGGGCGGCTCGGCGTATCGGCTCCGCACCCCGTTGTGTGTGGGGGGCGCTGTCGGCCGGC
>NW_026701876.1:0-57500 GCF_030435755.1 Ochotona princeps | reverse complement strand
GAAGAAGAATCAACCGAGTGGTTCTTGTGGGAGAACACCTCCATTTGGCTCACTAACTTCACACACCATCAGGCTTCCAAGCACCTCTCAAGGAAACTCAGTTTTCACACTCTAGGCTTAATGCCCTTTGAGTGCCTAGGAAAGAAATGAAGCTTGGTGAACTTATCACACAAACCAATGCTTCACAGGCGGGTTTCACATGCCACCAACTCCACATTCACAGACAACTTCACCATCAGGCTTCCAAGCAGCTCTCAAGGAAACTCAGTTTTCACACTCTAGGCTTAATGCCCTTTGAGTGCCTAGGACTGAAATGAAGCTTGGTGAGATTCCCACACAAACCAATGCTCCACATGCGGGTTTCACATGCCACCAACTCCACATTCACAGACAACTTCAGCGCCAAATCCATTTTCAGATAGCTCTCAATACAAAGGCTCTAGGCGCAAATATTGGTGTGAGAGCTAATTCAATCAAGGAAACACTGCATGTTGGTGAAGCGCATATTGAAGAAGAATCAACCGAGTGGTTCTTGTGGGACAACAACTCCATTTGGCTCACTAACTTCACACACCATCAGGCTTCCAAGCAGCTCTCAAGGAAACTCAGTTTTCACACTCTAGGCTTAATGCCCTTTGAGTGCCTAGGAATGAAATGCACCTTGTAGAGCATCCCACACAAACCAATGCTCCACAGGCGGGTTTCACATGCCACCAACTCCACATTCACAGACAACTTCAACGCCAAAGCCGTTTTCAGGTAGCCCTCAATGCAAAGGCTCCAGGCCCAAATATTGGTGTGAGAGCTAATTCAATCAAGGAAACACTGCATGTTGCTGAAGCGCATATTGAAGAAGAATCAGCTGAGTGGTTCTTGTGGGAGAACAACTCCATTTGGCTCACTAACTTCACACACCATCAGGCTTCCAAGCAGCTCTCAAGGAAACTCAGTTTTCACACTCTAGGCTTAATGCCCTTTGAGTGCATTATGTAGGAAAGTACCTGGTAGAGCATCCCACACAAACCAATGCTCCACATGCGGGTTTCACATGCCACCAACTCCACATTCACAGACAACTTCAGCGCCAAAGCCGTTTTCAGGTAGCCCTCAATGCAAAGGCTCTAGGTGCAAATATTGGTGTGAGAGCTAATTCAATCAAGGAAACACTGCATGTTGGTGAAGCGCATATTGAAGAAGAATCAGCCGAGTGGTTCTTGTGAGAGAACAACTCCATTTTGGCTCACTAACTTCACACACCATCAGGCTTCCAAGCAGCTCTCAAGGAAACTCAGTTTTCACACTCTAGGCTTAATGCCCTTTGAGTGCATTATCTAGGAATGAACCTGGTAGAGCATCCCACACAAACCAATGCTCCACAGGAGGCTTCACATGCCACCAACTCCACATTCACAGACAACTTCAGCGCCAAAGCCATTTTCAGATAGCCCTCAATGCAAAGGCTCTAGACCCAAATATTGGTGTGAGAGCTAATTCAATCAAGGAAACACTGCATGTTGGTGAAGCGCATATTGAAGAAGAATCAGCCGAGTGGTTCTTGTGGGAGAACAACTCCATTTGGCTCACTAACTTCACACACCATCAGGCTTCCAAGCAGCTCTCAAGGAAACTCAGTTTTCACACTCTAGGCTTAATGCCCTTTGAGTGCCTAGGAATGAAATGCACCTTGTAGAGCATCCCACACAAACCAATGCTCCACAGGCGGGTTTCACATGCCACCAACTCCACATTCACAGACAACTTCAGCGCCAAAGCCGTTTTCAGGTAGCCCTCAATGCAAAGGCTCCAGGCCCAAATATTGGTGTGAGAGCTAATTCAATCAAGGAAACACTGCATGTTGGTGAAGCGCATATTGAAGAAGAATCAGCTGAGTGGTTCTTGTGGGAGAACAACTCCATTTGGCTCACTAACTTCACACACCATCAGGCTTCCAAGCAGCTCTCAAGGAAACTCAGTTTTCACACTCTAGGCTTAATGCCCTTTGAGTGCATTATGTAGGAAAGTACCTGGTAGAGCATCCCACACAAACCAATGCTCCACAGGCGGGTTTCACATGCCACCAACTCTACATTCACAGACAACTTCAGCGCCAAAGCCATTTTCAGATAGCCCTCAATGCAAAGGCTCTAGGCGCAAATATTGGTGTGAGAGCTAATTCAATCAAGGAAACACTGCATGTTGGTGAAGCGCATATTGAAGAAGAATCAGCCGAGTGGTTCTTGTGGGAGAACACCTCCATTTGGCTCACTAACTTCACACACCATCAGGCTTCCATGCAGCTCTCAAGGAAACTCAGTTTTCACACTCTAGGCTTAATGCCCTTTGAGTGCCTAGGAATGAAATGCAACTTGGTGAGCTTATCACACAAACCAATGCTCCACAGGCGGGTTTCACATGCCACCAACTCCACATTCACAGACAACTTCAGCGCCAAAGCCGTTTTCAGGTAGCCCTCAATGCAAAGGCTCCAGGCCCAAATATTGATGTGAGAGCTAATTCAATCAAGGAAACACTGCATGTTGGTGAAGCGCATATTGAAGAAGAATCAGCCGAGTGGTTCTTGTGGGAGAACAACTCCATTTGGCTCACTAACTTCACACACCATCAGGCTTCCAAGCAGCTCTCAAGGAAACTCAGTTTTCACACTCTAGGCTTAATGCCCTTTGAGTGCCTAGGACTGAAATGAAGCTTGGTGAACTTATCACACAAACCAATGCTCCACAGGCGGGTTTCACATGCCACCAACTCGACATTCACAGACAACTTCAACGCCAAAGCCTTTTTCAGGTAGCCCTCAATGCAAAGGCTCCAGGCCCAAATATTGGTGTGAGAGCTAATTCAATCAAGGAAACACTGCATGTTGGTGAAGCGCATATTGAAGAAGAATCAGCTGAGTGGTTCTTGTGGGAGAACAACTCCATTTGGCTCACTAACTTCACACACCATCAGGCTTCCAAGCAGCTCTCAAGGAAACTCAGTTTTCACACTCTAGGCTTAATGCCCTTTGAGTGCATTATGTAGGAAAGTACCTGGTAGAGCATCCCACACAAACCAATGCTCCACATGCGGGTTTCACATGCCACCAACTCCACATTCACAGACAACTTCAGCGCCAAAGCCATTTTCAGATAGCCCTCAATGCAAAGGCTCTAGGCGCAAATATTGGTGTGAGAGCTAATTCAATCAAGGAAACACTGCATGTTGGTGAAGCGCATATTGAAGAAGAATCAGCCGAGTGGTTCTTGTGGGAGAACAACTCCATTTGGCTCACTAACTTCACACACCATCAGGCTTCCAAGCAGCTCTCAAGGAAACTCAGTTTTCACACTCTAGGCTTAATGCCCTTTGAGTGCCTAGGACTGAAATGAACCTGGTAGAGCATCCCACACGAACCAATGCTCCACATGCGGGTTTCACATGCCACCAACTCCACATTCACAGACAACTTCAGCGCCAAAGCCATTTTCAGATAGCCCTCAATGCAAAGGCTCCAGGCCCAAATATTGGTGTGAGAGCTAATTCAATCAAGGAAACACTGCATGTTGGTGAAGCGCATATTGAAGAAGAATCAGCCGAGTGGTTCTTGTGGGAGAACAACTCCATTTGGCTCACTAACTTCACACACCATCAGGCTTCCATGCAGCTCTCAAGGAAACTCAGTTTTCACACTCTAGGCTTAATGCCCTTTGAGTGCATTATGTAGGAATGAACCTGGTAGAGCATCCCACACAAACCAATGCTCCACATGCGGGTTTCACATGCCACCAACTCCACATTCACAGACAACTTCAGCGCCAAAGCCGTTTTCAGGTAGCCCTCAATGCAAAGGCTCCAGGCGCAAATATTGGTGTGAGAGATAATTCAATCAAGGAAACACTGCATGTTGGTGAAGCGCATATTGAAGAAGAATCAGCCGAGTGGTTCTTGTGGGAGAACAACTCCATTTGGCTCACTAACTTCACACACCATCAGGCTTCCAAGCAGCTCTCAAGGAAACTCAGTTTTCACACTCTAGGCTTAATGCCTTTTGAGTGCATTATGTAGGAATGAACCTGGTAGAGCATCCCACACAAACCAATGCTCCACATGCGGGTTTCACATGCCACCAACTCCACATTCACAGACAACTTCAGCGCCAAAGCCGTTTTCAGATAGCCCTCAATGCAAAGGCTCCAGGCGCAAATATTGGTGTGAGAGCTAATTCAATCAAGGAAACACTGCATGTTGTTGAAGGGCATATTGAAGAAGAATCAGCCGAGTGGTTCTTGTGGGAGAACAACTCCATTTGGCTCACTAACTTCACACACCATCAGGCTTCCAAGCAGCTCTCAAGGAAACTCAGTTTTCACACTCTAGGCTTAATGCCCTTTGAGTGCCTAGGACTGAAATGCAACTTGGTGAGCTTATCACACAAACCAATGCTCCACATGCGGGTTTCACATGCCACCAACTCCACATTCACAGACAACTTCAGCGCCAAAGCCGTTTTCAGGTAGCCCTCAATGCAAAGGCTCTAGGCGCAAATATTGGTGTGAGAGCTAATTCAATCAAGGAAACACTGCATGTTGGTGAAGCGCATATTGAAGAAGAATCAGCCGAGTGGTTCTTGTGAGAGAACAACTCCATTTTGGCTCACTAACTTCACACACCATCAGGCTTCCATGCAGCTCTCAAGGAAACTCAGTTTTCACACTCTAGGCTTAATGCCCTTTGAGTGCATTATCTAGGAATGAACCTGGTAGAGCATCCCACACAAACCAATGCTCCACAGGCGGGTTTCACATGCCACCAACTCCACATTCACAGACAACTTCAGCGCCAAAGCCATTTTCAGATAGCCCTCAATGCAAAGGCTCTAGTCCCAAATATTGGTGTGAGAGCTAATTCAATCAAGGAAACACTGCATGTTGGTGAAGCGCATATTGAAGAAGAATCAGCCGAGTGGTTCTTGTGGGAGAACAACTCCATTTGGCTCACTAACTTCACACACCATCAGGCTTCCAAGCAGCTCTCAAGGAAACTCAGTTTTCCCACTCTAGGCTTAATGCCCTTTGAGTGACTAGGAATGAAATGCACCTTGTAGAGCATCCCACACAAACCAATGCTCCACATGCGGGTTTCACATGCCACCAACTCCACATTCACAGACAACTTCAGCGCCAAAGCCGTTTTCAGATAGCCCTCAATGCAAAGGCTCCAGGCGCAAATATTGGTGTGAGAGCTAATTCAATCAAGGAAACACTGCATGTTGTTGAAGGGCATATTGAAGAAGAATCAGCCGAGTGGTTCTTGTGGGAGAACAACTCCATTTGGCTCACTAACTTCACACACCATCAGGCTTCCAAGCAGCTCTCAAGGAAACTCAGTTTTCACACTCTAGGCTTAATGCCCTTTGAGTGACTAGGAATGAAATGCACCTTGTAGAGCATCCCACACAAACCAATGCTCCACATGCGGGTTTCACATGCCACCAACTCCACATTCACAGACAACTTCAGCGCCAAAGCCGTTTTCAGGTAGCCCTCAATGCAAAGGCTCTAGGCGCAAATATTGGTGTGAGAGCTAATTCAATCAAGGAAACACTGCATGTTGGTGAAGCGCATATTGAAGAAGAATCAGCCGAGTGGTTCTTGTGAGAGAACAACTCCATTTTGGCTCACTAACTTCACACACCATCAGGCTTCCATGCAGCTCTCAAGGAAACTCAGTTTTCACACTCTAGGCTTAATGCCCTTTGAGTGCATTATCTAGGAATGAACCTGGTAGAGCATCCCACACAAACCAATGCTCCACAGGCGGGTTTCACATGCCACCAACTCCACATTCACAGACAACTTCAGCGCCAAAGCCATTTTCAGATAGCCCTCAATGCAAAGGCTCTAGTCCCAAATATTGGTGTGAGAGCTAATTCAATCAAGGAAACACTGCATGTTGGTGAAGCGCATATTGAAGAAGAATCAGCCGAGTGGTTCTTGTGGGAGAACAACTCCATTTGGCTCACTAACTTCACACACCATCAGGCTTCCAAGCAGCTCTCAAGGAAACTCAGTTTTCCCACTCTAGGCTTAATGCCTTTTGAGTGCATTATGTAGGAATGAACCTGGTAGAGCATCCCACACAAACCAATGCTCCACATGCGGGTTTCACATGCCACCAACTCCACATTCACAGACAACTTCAGCGCCAAAGCCGTTTTCAGATAGCCCTCAATGCAAAGGCTCCAGGCGCAAATATTGGTGTGAGAGCTAATTCAATCAAGGAAACACTGCATGTTGTTGAAGGGCATATTGAAGAAGAATCAGCCGAGTGGTTCTTGTGGGAGAACAACTCCATTTGGCTCACTAACTTCACACACCATCAGGCTTCCAAGCAGCTCTCAAGGAAACTCAGTTTTCACACTCTAGGCTTAATGCCCTTTGAGTGCCTAGGACTGAAATGCAACTTGGTGAGCTTATCACACAAACCAATGCTCCACAGGCGGGTTTCACATGCCACCAACTCCACATTCACAGACAACTTCAGCGCCAAAGCCGTTTTCAGGTAGCCCTCAATGCAAAGGCTCCAGGCCCAAATATTGGTGTGAGAGCTAATTCAATCAAGGAAACACTGCATGTTGGTGAAGCGCATATTGAAGAAGAATCAGCCGAGTGGTTCTTGTGGGAGAACAACTCCATTTGGCTCACTAACTTCACACACCATCAGGCTTCCATGCAGCTCTCAAGGAAACTCAGTTTTCACACTCTAGGCTTAATGCCCTTTGAGTGCATTATGTAGGAATGAACCTGGTAGAGCATCCCACACAAACCAATGCTCCACAGGCGGGTTTCACATGCCACCAACTCCACATTCACAGACAACTTCAGCGCCAAAGCCATTTTCAGATAGCCCTCAATGCAAAGGCTCTAGACCCAAATATTGGTGTGAGAGCTAATTCAATCAAGGAAACACTGCATGTTGGTGAAGCGCATATTGAAGAAGAATCAGCCGAGTGGTTCTTGTGGGAGAACAACTCCATTTTGGCTCACTAACTTCACACACCATCAGGCTTCCAAGCAGCTCTCAAGGAAACTCAGTTTTCACACTCTAGGCTTAATGCCCTTTGAGTGCATTATCTAGGAATGAACCTGGTAGAGCATCCCACACAAACCAATGCTCCACATGCGGGTTTCACATGCCACCAACTCCACATTCACAGACAACTTCAGCGCCAAAGCCATTTTCAGATAGCCCTCAATGCAAAGGCTCTAGGCGCAAATATTGGTGTGAGAGCTAATTCAATCAAGGAAACACTGCATGTTGTTGAAGCGCATATTGAAGAAGAATCAGCCGAGTGGTTCTTGTGGGAGAACAACTCCATTTGGCTCACTAACTTCACACACCATCAGGCTTCCAAGCAGCTCTCAAGGAAACTCAGTTTTCACACTCTAGGCTTAATGCCCTTTGAGTGCATTATGTAGGAAAGTACCTGGTAGAGCATCCCACACAAACCAATGCTCCACATGCGGGTTTCACATGCCACCAACTCCACATTCACAGACAACTTCAGCGCCAAAGCCATTTTCAGATAGCCCTCAATGCAAAGGCTCTAGGCGAAAATATTGGTGTGAGAGCTAATTCAATCAAGGAAACACTGCATGTTGGTGAAGGGCATATTGAAGAAGGATCAGCCGAGTGGTTCTTGTGGGAGAACAACTCCATTTTGGCTCACTAACTTCACACACCATCAGGCTTCCAAGCAGCTCTCAAGGAAACTCAGTTTTCACACTCTAGGCTTAATGCCCTTTGAGTGCATTATCTAGGAATGAACCTGGTAGAGCATCCCACACAAACCAATGCTCCACAGGCGGGTTTCACATGCCACCAACTCCACATTCACAGACAACTTCAGCGCCAAAGCCATTTTCAGATAGCCCTCAATGCAAAGGCTCTAGGCGCAAATATTGGTGTGAGAGCTAATTCAATCAAGGAAACACTGCATGTTGGTGAAGCGCATATTGAAGAAGAATCAGCCGAGTGGTTCTTGTGGGAGAACAACTCCATTTGGCTCACTAACTTCACACACCATCAGGCTTCCAAGCAGCTCTCAAGGAAACTCAGTTTTCACACTCTAGGCTTAATGCCCTTTGAGTGCCTAGGAATGAAATGCACCTTGTAGAGCATCCCACACATACCAATGCTCCACAGGCGGGTTTCACATGCCACCAACTCCACATTCACAGACAACTTCAGCGCCAAAGCCGTTTTCAGATAGCCCTCAACACAAAGGCTCCAGGCGCAAATATTGGTGTGAGAGCTAATTCAATCAAGGAAACACTGCATGTTGGTGAAGGGCATATTGAAGAAGGATCAGCCGAGTGGTTCTTGTGGGAGAACAACTCCATTTTGGCTCACTAACTTCACACACCATCAGGCTTCCAAGCAGCTCTCAAGGAAACTCAGTTTTCACACTCTAGGCTTAATGCCCTTTGAGTGCATTATCTAGGAATGAACCTGGTAGAGCATCCCACACAAACCAATGCTCCACAGGCGGGTTTCACATGCCACCAACTCCACATTCACAGACAACTTCACCATCAGGCTTCCAAGCAGCTCTCAAGGAAACTCAGTTTTCACACTCTAGGCTTAATGCCCTTTGAGTGCCTAGGACTGAAATGCACCTTGTAGAGCATCCCACACAAACCAATGCTCCACAGGCGGGTTTCACATGCCACCATCTCCACATTCACAGACAACTTCAGCGCCAAAGCCGTTTTCAGGTAGCCCTCAATGCAAAGGCTCCAGGCCCAAATATTGGTGTGAGAGCTAATTCAATCAAGGAAACACTGCATGTTGGTGAAGCGCATATTGAAGAAGAATCAGCCGAGTGGTTCTTGTGGGAGAACAACTCCATTTGGCTCACTAACTTCACACACCATCAGGCTTCCATGCAGCTCTCAAGGAAACTCAGTTTTCACACTCTAGGCTTAATGCCCTTTGAGTGCATTATGTAGGAATGAACCTGGTAGAGCATCCCACACAAACCAATGCTCCACAGGCGGGTTTCACATGCCACCAACTCCACATTCACAGACAACTTCAGCGCCAAAGCCATTTTCAGATAGCCCTCAATGCAAAGGCTCTAGACGCAAATATTGGTGTGAGAGCTAATTCAATCAAGGAAACACTGCATGTTGGTGAAGCGCATATTGAAGAAGATTCAGCCGAGTGGTTCTTGTGGGAGAACAACTCCATTTTGGCTCACTAACTTCACACACCATCAGGCTTCCAAGCAGCTCTCAAGGAAACTCAGTTTTCACACTCTAGGCTTAATGCCCTTTGAGTGCATTATCTAGGAATGAACCTGGTAGAGCATCCCACACAAACCAATGCTCCACATGCGGGTTTCACATGCCACCAACTCCACATTCACAGACAACTTCAGCGCCAAAGCCATTTTCAGATAGCCCTCAATGCAAAGGCTCTAGGCGCAAATATTGGTGTGAGAGCTAATTCAATCAAGGAAACACTGCATGTTGTTGAAGGGCATATTGAAGAAGAATCAGCCGAGTGGTTCTTGTGGGAGAACAACTCCATTTGGCTCACTAACTTCACACACCATCAGGCTTCCAAGCAGCTCTCAAGGAAACTCAGTTTTCACACTCTAGGCTTAATGCCCTTTGAGTGCCTAGGAATGAAATGCACCTTGTAGAGCATCCCACACAAACCAATGCTCCACATGCGGGTTTCACATGCCACCAACTCCACATTCACAGACAACTTCAGCGACAAAGCCATATTCAGATAGCCCTCAATGCAAAGGCTCTAGGCGCAAATATTGGTGTGAGAGCTAATTCAATCAAGGAAACACTGCATGTTGTTGAAGCGCATATTGAAGAAGAATCAGCCGAGTGGTTCTTGTGGGAGAACAACTCCATTTGGCTCACTAACTTCACACACCATCAGGCTTCCAAGCAGCTCTCAAGGAAACTCAGTTTTCACACTCTAGGCTTAATGCCCTTTGAGTGCATTATGTAGGAAAGTACCTGGTAGAGCATCCCACACAAACCAATGCTCCACATGCGGGTTTCACATGCCACCAACTCCACATTCACAGACAACTTCAGCGCCAAAGCCATTTTCAGATAGCCCTCAATGCAAAGGCTCTAGGCGAAAATATTGGTGTGAGAGCTAATTCAATCAAGGAAACACTGCATGTTGGTGAAGGGCATATTGAAGAAGGATCAGCCGAGTGGTTCTTGTGGGAGAACAACTCCATTTTGGCTCACTAACTTCACACACCATCAGGCTTCCAAGCAGCTCTCAAGGAAACTCAGTTTTCACACTCTAGGCTTAATGCCCTTTGAGTGCCTAGGAATGAAATGCACCTTGTAGAGCATCCCACACAAACCAATGCTCCACATGCGGGTTTCACATGCCACCAACTCCACATTCACAGACAACTTCAGCGCCAAAGCCATATTCAGATAGCCCTCAATGCAAAGGCTCTAGGCGCAAATATTGGTGTGAGAGCTAATTCAATCAAGGAAACACTGCATGTTGGTGAAGCGCATATTGAAGAAGAATCAGCCGAGTGGTTCTTGTGGGAGAACAACTCCATTTGGCTCACTAACTTCACACACCCTCAGGCTTCCAAGCAGCTCTCAAGGAAACTCAGTTTTCACACTCTAGGCTTAATGCCCTTTGAGTGCATTATGTAGGAAAGTACCTGGTAGAGCATCCCACACAAACCAATGCTCCACATGCGGGTTTCACATGCCACCAACTCCACATTCACAGACAACTTCAGCGCCAAAGCCATTTTCAGATAGCCCTCAATGCAAAGGCTCTAGGCGAAAATATTGGTGTGAGAGCTAATTCAATCAAGGAAACACTGCATGTTGGTGAAGGGCATATTGAAGAAGGATCAGCCGAGTGGTTCTTGTGGGAGAACAACTCCATTTTGGCTCACTAACTTCACACACCATCAGGCTTCCAAGCAGCTCTCAAGGAAACTCAGTTTTCACACTCTAGGCTTAATGCCCTTTGAGTGCATTATCTAGGAATGAACCTGGTAGAGCATCCCACACAAACCAATGCTCCACAGGCGGGTTTCACATGCCACCAACTCCACATTCACAGACAACTTCAGCGCCAAAGCCATTTTCAGATAGCCCTCAATGCAAAGGCTCTAGGCGCAAATATTGGTGTGAGAGCTAATTCAATCAAGGAAACACTGCATGTTGTTGAAGGGCATATTGAAGAAGAATCAGCCGAGTGGTTCTTGTGGGAGAACAACTCCATTTGGCTCACTAACTTCACACACCATCAGGCTTCCAAGCAGCTCTCAAGGAAACTCAGTTTTCACACTCTAGGCTTAATGCCCTTTGAGTGCATTATGTAGGAAAGAACCTGGTAGAGCATCCCACACAAACCAATGCTCCACAGGCGGGTTTCACATGCCACCAACTCCACATTCACAGACAACTTCACCATCAGGCTACCAAGCAGCTCTCAAGGAAACTCAGTTTTCACACTCTAGGCTTAATGCCCTTTGAGTGCCTAGGAATGAAATGCACCTTGTAGAGCATCCCACACAAACCAATGCTCCACAGGCGGGTTTCACATGCCACCAACTCCACATTCACAGACAACTTCAGCGCCACAGCCATTTTCAGATAGCTCTCAATACAAAGGCTCTAGGCGCAAATATTGGTGTGAGAGCTAATTCAATCAAGGAAACACTGCATGTTGGTGAAGCGCATATTGAAGAAGAATCAACCGAGTGGTTCTTGTGGGAGAACAACTCCATTTGGCTCACTAACTTCACACACCATCAGGCTTCCAAGCACCTCTCAAGGAAACTCAGTTTTCACACTCTAGGCTTAATGCCCTTTGAGTGCCTAGGACTGAAATGAAGCTTGGTGAACTTATCACACAAACCAATGCTCCACATGCGGGTTTCACATGCCACCAACTCCACATTCACAGACAACTTCAACGCCAAAGCCGTTTTCAGGTAGCCCTCAATGCAAAGGCTCCAGGCCCAAATATTGGTGTGAGAGCTAATTCAATCAAGGAAACACTGCATGTTGGTGAAGCGCATATTGAAGAAGAATCAGCTGAGTGGTTCTTGTGGGAGAACAACTCCATTTTGGCTCACTAACTTCACACACCATCAGGCTTCCAAGCAGCTCTCAAGGAAACTCAGTTTTCACACTCTAGGCTTAATGCCCTTTGAGTGCATTATGTAGGAAAGTACCTGGTAGAGCATCCCACACAAACCAATGCTCCACATGCGGGTTTCACATGCCACCAACTCCACATTCACAGACAACTTCAGCGCCAAAGCCATTTTCAGATAGCCCTCAATGCAAAGGCTCTAGGCGCAAATATTGGTGTGAGAGCTAATTCAATCAAGGAAACACTGCATGTTGGTGAAGCGCATATTGAAGAAGAATCAGCCGAGTGGTTCTTGTGGGAGAACAACTCCATTTGGCTCACTAACTTCACACACCATCAGGCTTCCAAGCAGCTCTCAAGGAAACTCAGTTTTCACACTCTAGGCTTAATGCCCTTTGAGTGCCTAGGAAAGAAATGAAGCTTGGTGAACTTATCACACAAACCAATGCTTCACAGGCGGGTTTCACATGCCACCAACTCCACATTCACAGACAACTTCACCATCAGGCTTCCAAGCAGCTCTCAAGGAAACTCAGTTTTCACACTCTAGGCTTAATGCCCTTTGAATGCCTAGGACTGAAATGAAGCTTGGTGAGATTCCCACACAAACCAATGCTCCACAGGCGGGTTTCACATGCCACCAACTCCACATTCACAGACAACTTCAGCGCCAAAGCCATTTTCAGATAGCCCTCAATACAAAGGCTCTAGGCGCAAATATTGGTGTGAGAGCTAATTCAATCAAGGAAACACTGCATGTTGGTGAAGCGCATATTGAAGAAGAATCAACCGAGTGGTTCTTGTGGGAAAACAACTCCATTTGGCTCACTAACTTCACACACCATCAGGCTTCCAAGCACCTCTCAATGAAACTCAGTTTTCACACTCTAGGCTTAATGCCCTTTGAGTGCCTAGGACTGAAATGAAGCTTGGTGAACTTATCACACAAACCAATGCTCCACAGGCGGGTTTCACATGCCACCAACTCCACATTCACAGACAACTTCAACGCCAAAGCCGTTTTCAGGTAGCCCTCAATGCAAAGGCTCCAGGCCCAAATATTGGTGTGAGAGCTAATTCAATCAAGGAAACACTGCATGTTGGTGAAGCGCATATTGAAGAAGAATCAGCTGAGTGGTTCTTGTGGGAGAACAACTCCATTTGGCTCACTAACTTCACACACCATCAGGCTTCCAAGCAGCTCTCAAGGAAACTCAGTTTTCACACTCTAGGCTTAATGCCCTTTGAGTGCATTATGTAGGAAAGTACCTGGTAGAGCATCCCACACAAACCAATGCTCCACATGCGGGTTTCACATGCCACCAACTCCACATTCACAGACAACTTCAGCGCCAAAGCCATTTTCAGATAGCCCTCAATGCAAAGGCTCTAGGCGCAAATATTGGTGTGAGAGCTAATTCAATCAAGGAAACACTGCATGTTGGTGAAGGGCATATTGAAGAAGAATCAGCCGAGTGGTTCTTGTGGGAGAACAACTCCATTTTGGCTCACTAACTTCACACACCATCAGGCTTCCAAGCAGCTCTCAAGGAAACTCAGTTTTCACACTCTAGGCTTAATGCCCTTTGAGTGCCTAGGACTCAAATGCACCTTGTAGAGCATCCCACACAAACCAATGCTCCACATGCGGGTTTCACATGCCACCAACTCCACATTCACAGACAACTTCAGCGCCAAAGCCGTTTTCAGGTAGCCCTCAATGCAAAGGCTCTAGGTGCAAATATTGGTGTGAGAGCTAATTCAATCAAGGAAACACTGCATGTTGGTGAAGCGCATATTGAAGAAGAATCAGCCGAGTGGTTCTTGTGAGAGAACAACTCCATTTTGGCTCACTAACTTCACACACCATCAGGCTTCCAAGCAGCTCTCAAGGAAACTCAGTTTTCACACTCTAGGCTTAATGCCCTTTGAGTGCATTATGTAGGAATGAACCTGGTAGAGCATCCCACACAAACCAATGCTCCACAGGAGGCTTCACATGCCACCAACTCCACATTCACAGACAACTTCAGCGCCAAAGCCATTTTCAGATAGCCCTCAATGCAAAGGCTCTAGACCCAAATATTGGTGTGAGAGCTAATTCAATCAAGGAAACACTGCATGTTGGTGAAGCGCATATTGAAGAAGAATCAGCCGAGTGGTTCTTGTGGGAGAACAACTCCATTTGGCTCACTAACTTCACACACCATCAGGCTTCCAAGCAGCTCTCAAGGAAACTCAGTTTTCACACTCTAGGCTTAATGCCCTTTGAGTGCATTATGTAGGAAAGTACCTGGTAGAGCATCCCACACAAACCAATGCTCCACATGCGGGTTTCACATGCCACCAACTCCACATTCACAGACAACTTCAGCGCCAAAGCCGTTTTCAGGTAGCCCTCAATGCAAAGGCTCTAGGCCCAAATATTGGTGTGAGAGCTAATTCAATCAAGGAAACACTGCATGTTGGTGAAGCGCATATTGAAGAAGAATCAGCCGACTGGTTCTTGTGGGAGAACAACTCCATTTGGCTCACTAACTTCACACACCATCAGGCTTCCAAGCAGCTCTCAAGGAAACTCAGTTTTCACACTCTAGGCTTAATGCCTTTTGAGTGCATTATGTAGGAATGAACCTGGTAGAGCATCCCACACAAACCAATGCTCCACATGCGGGTTTCACATGCCACCAACTCCACATTCACAGACAACTTCAGCGCCAAAGCCGTTTTCAGATAGCCCTCAACACAAAGGCTCCAGGCGCAAATATTGGTGTGAGAGCTAATTCAATCAAGGAAACACTGCATGTTGTTGAAGGGCATATTGAAGAAGAATCAGCCGAGTGGTTCTTGTGGGAGAACAACTCCATTTGGCTCACTAACTTCACACACCATCAGGCTTCCAAGCAGCTCTCAAGGAAACTCAGTTTTCACACTCTAGGCTTAATGCCCTTTGAGTGCCTAGGACTGAAATGAAGCTTGGTGAACTTATCACACAAACCAATGCTCCACATGCGGGTTTCACATGCCACCAACTCCACATTCACAGACAACTTCAACGCCAAAGCCGTTTTCAGGTAGCCCTCAATGCAAAGGCTCCAGGCCCAAATATTGGTGTGAGAGCTAATTCAATCAAGGAAACACTGCATGTTGGTGAAGCGCATATTGAAGAAGAATCAGCTGAGTGGTCCTTTTGGGAGAACAACTCCGTTTGGCTCACTAACTTCACACACCATCAGGCTTCCAAGCAGCTCTCAAGGAAACTCAGTTTTCACACTCTAGGCTTAATGCCCTTTGAGTGCATTATGTAGGAAAGTACCTGGTAGAGCATCCCACACAAACCAATGCTCCACATGCGGGTTTCACATGCCACCAACTCCACATTCACAGACAACTTCAGCGCCAAAGCCATTTTCAGATAGCCCTCAATGCAAAGGCTCTAGGCGCAAATATTGGTGTGAGAGCTAATTCAATCAAGGAAACACTGCATGTTGGTGAAGGGCATATTGAAGAAGAATCAGCCGAGTGGTTCTTGTGGGAGAACAACTCCATTTTGGCTCACTAACTTCACACACCATCAGGCTTCCAAGCAGCTCTCAAGGAAACTCAGTTTTCACACTCTAGGCTTAATGCCCTTTGAGTGCCTAGGACTCAAATGCACCTTGTAGAGCATCCCACACAAACCAATGCTCCACATGCGGGTTTCACATGCCACCAACTCCACATTCACAGACAACTTCAGCGCCAAAGCCGTTTTCAGGTAGCCCTCAATGCAAAGGCTCTAGGTGCAAATATTGGTGTGAGAGCTAATTCAATCAAGGAAACACTGCATGTTGGTGAAGCGCATATTGAAGAAGAATCAGCCGAGTGGTTCTTGTGAGAGAACAACTCCATTTTGGCTCACTAACTTCACACACCATCAGGCTTCCAAGCAGCTCTCAAGGAAACTCAGTTTTCACACTCTAGGCTTAATGCCCTTTGAGTGCATTATGTAGGAATGAACCTGGTAGAGCATCCCACACAAACCAATGCTCCACAGGAGGCTTCACATGCCACCAACTCCACATTCACAGACAACTTCAGCGCCAAAGCCATTTTCAGATAGCCCTCAATGCAAAGGCTCTAGACCCAAATATTGGTGTGAGAGCTAATTCAATCAAGGAAACACTGCATGTTGGTGAAGCGCATATTGAAGAAGAATCAGCCGAGTGGTTCTTGTGGGAGAACAACTCCATTTGGCTCACTAACTTCACACACCATCAGGCTTCCAAGCAGCTCTCAAGGAAACTCAGTTTTCACACTCTAGGCTTAATGCCCTTTGAGTGCCTAGGAATGAAATGCACCTTGTAGAGCATCCCACACAAACCAATGCTCCACAGGCGGGTTTCACATGCCACCAACTCCACATTCACAGACAACTTCAGCGCCAAAGCCGTTTTCAGGTAGCCCTCAATGCAAAGGCTCTAGGCCCAAATATTGGTGTGAGAGCTAATTCAATCAAGGAAACACTGCATGTTGGTGAAGCGCATATTGAAGAAGAATCAGCCGACTGGTTCTTGTGGGAGAACAACTCCATTTGGCTCACTAACTTCACACACCATCAGGCTTCCAAGCAGCTCTCAAGGAAACTCAGTTTTCACACTCTAGGCTTAATGCCTTTTGAGTGCATTATGTAGGAATGAACCTGGTAGAGCATCCCACACAAACCAATGCTCCACATGCGGGTTTCACATGCCACCAACTCCACATTCACAGACAACTTCAGCGCCAAAGCCGTTTTCAGATAGCCCTCAACACAAAGGCTCCAGGCGCAAATATTGGTGTGAGAGCTAATTCAATCAAGGAAACACTGCATGTTGTTGAAGGGCATATTGAAGAAGAATCAGCCGAGTGGTTCTTGTGGGAGAACAACTCCATTTGGCTCACTAACTTCACACACCATCAGGCTTCCAAGCAGCTCTCAAGGAAACTCAGTTTTCACACTCTAGGCTTAATGCCCTTTGAGTGCCTAGGACTGAAATGAAGCTTGGTGAACTTATCACACAAACCAATGCTCCACATGCGGGTTTCACATGCCACCAACTCCACATTCACAGACAACTTCAACGCCAAAGCCGTTTTCAGGTAGCCCTCAATGCAAAGGCTCCAGGCCCAAATATTGGTGTGAGAGCTAATTCAATCAAGGAAACACTGCATGTTGGTGAAGCGCATATTGAAGAAGAATCAGCTGAGTGGTCCTTTTGGGAGAACAACTCCGTTTGGCTCACTAACTTCACACACCATCAGGCTTCCAAGCAGCTCTCAAGGAAACTCAGTTTTCACACTCTAGGCTTAATGCCCTTTGAGTGCATTATGTAGGAAAGTACCTGGTCGAGCATCCCACACAAACCAATGCTCCACAGGCGGGTTTCACATGCCACCAACTCCACATTCACAGACAACTTCAGCGCCAAAGCCATTTTCAGATAGCCCTCAATGCAAAGGCTCCAGGCCCAAATATTGGTGTGAGAGCTAATTCAATCAAGGAAACACTGCATGTTGGTGAAGCGCATATTGAAGAAGAATCAGCCGAGTGGTTCTTGTGGGAGAACACCTCCATTTGGCTCACTAACTTCACACTCCATCAGGCTTCCATGCAGCTCTCAAGGAAACTCAGTTTTCACACTCTAGGCTTAATGCCCTTTGAGTGCCTAGGAATGAAATGCAACTTGGTGAGCTTATCACACAAACCAATGCTCCACATGCGGGTTTCACATGCCACCAACTCCACATTCACAGACAACTTCAACGCCAAAGCCGTTTTCAGGTAGCCCTCAATGCAAAGGCTCCAGGCCCAAATATTGGTGTGAGAGCTAATTCAATCAAGGAAACACTGCATGTTGGTGAAGCGCATATTGAAGAAGAATCAGCTGAGTGGTTCTTGTGGGAGAACAACTCCATTTGGCTCACTAACTTCACACACCATCAGGCTTCCAAGCAGCTCTCAAGGAAACTCAGTTTTCACACTCTAGGCTTAATGCCCTTTGAGTGCATTATGTAGGAAAGTACCTGGTAGAGCATCCCACACAAACCAATGCTCCACAGGCGGGTTTCACATGCCACCAACTCTACATTCACAGACAACTTCAGCGCCAAAGCCATTTTCAGATAGCCCTCAATGCAAAGGCTCTAGGCGCAAATATTGGTGTGAGAGCTAATTCAATCAAGGAAACACTGCATGTTGGTGAAGCGCATATTGAAGAAGAATCAGCCGAGTGGTTCTTGTGGGAGAACACCTCCATTTGGCTCACTAACTTCACACACCATCAGGCTTCCATGCAGCTCTCAAGGAAACTCAGTTTTCACACTCTAGGCTTAATGCCCTTTGAGTGCCTAGGAATGAAATGCAACTTGGTGAGCTTATCACACAAACCAATGCTCCACATGCGGGTTTCACATGCCACCAACTCCACATTCACAGACAACTTCAGCGCCAAAGCCGTTTTCAGGTAGCCCTCAATGCAAAGGCTCCAGGCCCAAATATTGATGTGAGAGCTAATTCAATCAAGGAAACACTGCATGTTGGTGAAGCGCATATTGAAGAAGAATCAGCCGAGTGGTTCTTGCGGGAGAACAACTCCATTTGGCTCACTAACTTCACACACCATCAGGCTTCCAAGCAGCTCTCAAGGAAACTCAGTTTTCACACTCTAGGCTTAATGCCCTTTGAGTGCCTAGGACTGAAATGAAGCTTGGTGAACTTATCACACAAACCAATGCTCCACAGGCGGGTTTCACATGCCACCAACTCCACATTCACAGACAACTTCAACGCCAAAGCCTTTTTCAGGTAGCCCTCAATGCAAAGGCTCCAGGCCCAAATATTGGTGTGAGAGCTAATTCAATCAAGGAAACACTGCATGTTGGTGAAGCGCATATTGAAGAAGAATCAGCTGAGTGGTTCTTGTGGGAGAACAACTCCATTTGGCTCACTAACTTCACACACCATCAGGCTTCCAAGCAGCTCTCAAGGAAACTCAGTTTTCACACTCTAGGCTTAATGCCCTTTGAGTGCATTATGTAGGAAAGTACCTGGTAGAGCATCCCACACAAACCAATGCTCCACATGCGGGTTTCACATGCCACCAACTCCACATTCACAGACAACTTCAGCGCCAAAGCCATTTTCAGATAGCCCTCAATGCAAAGGCTCTAGGCGCAAATATTGTTGTGAGAGCTAATTCAATCAAGGAAACACTGCATGTTGGTGAAGCGCATATTGAAGAAGAATCAGCCGAGTGGTTCTTGTGGGAGAACAACTCCATTTGGCTCACTAACTTCACACACCATCAGGCTTCCAAGCAGCTCTCAAGGAAACTCAGTTTTCACACTCTAGGCTTAATGCCCTTTGAGTGCCTAGGACTGAAATGAACCTGGTAGAGCATCCCACACGAACCAATGCTCCACATGCGGGTTTCACATGCCACCAACTCCACATTCACAGACAACTTCAGCGCCAAAGCCATTTTCAGATAGCCCTCAATGCAAAGGCTCCAGGCCCAAATATTGGTGTGAGAGCTAATTCAATCAAGGAAACACTGCATGTTGGTGAAGCGCATATTGAACAAGAATCAGGCGAGTGGTTCTTGTGGGACAACAACTCCATTTGGCTCACTAACTTCACACACCATCAGGCTTCCAAGCAGCTCTCAAGGAAACTCAGTTTTCACACTCTAGGCTTAATGCACTTTGAGTGCCTAGGACTGAAATGAAGCTTGGTGAACTTATCACACAAACCAATGCTCCACAGGCGGGTTTCACATGCCACCAACTCCACATTCACAGACAACTTCACCATCAGGCTTCCAAGCAGCTCTCAAGGAAACTCAGTTTTCACACTCTAGGCTTAATGCCCTTTGAGTGCCTAGGACTGAAATGAAGCTTGGTGAGATTCCCACACAAACCAATGCTCCACAGGCGGGTTTCACATGCCACCAACTCCACATTCACAGACAACTTCAGCGCCAAAGCCATATTCAGATAGCCCTCAATGCAAAGGCTCTAGGCGCAAATATTGGTGTGAGAGCTAATTCAATCAAGGAAACACTGCATGTTGGTGAAGCGCATATTGAAGAAGAATCAGGCGAGTGGCTCTTGTGAGAGAACAACTCCATTTTGGCTCACTAACTTCACACACCATCAGGCTTCCATGCAGCTCTCAAGGAAACTCAGTTTTCACACTCTAGGCTTAATGCCCTTTGAGTGCATTATCTAGGAATGAACCTGGTAGAGCATCCCACACAAACCAATGCTCCACATGCGGGTTTCACATGCCACCAACTCCACATTCACAGACAACTTCAACGCCAAAGCCGTTTTCAGGTAGCCCTCAATGCAAAGGCTCCAGGCCCAAATATTGGTGTGAGAGCTAATTCAATCAAGGAAACACTGCATGTTGGTGAAGCGCATATTGAAGAAGAATCAGGCGAGTGGTTCTTGTGGGAGAACAACCCCATTTTGGCTCACTAACTTCACACACCATCAGGCTTCCATGCAGCTCTCAAGGAAACTCAGTTTTCACACTCTAGGCTTAATGCCCTTTGAGTGCATTATGTAGGAATGAACCTGGTAGAGCATCCCACACAAACCAATGCTCCACATGCGGGTTTCACATGCCACCAACTCCACATTCACAGACAACTTCAGCGCCAAAGCCATTTTCAGATAGCCCTCAATGCAAAGGCTCTAGGCGCAAATATTGGTGTGAGAGCTAATTCAATCAAGGAAACACTGCATGTTGGTGAAGGGCATATTGAAGAAGAATCAGCCGAGTGGTTCTTGTCTGAGAACAACCCCATTTGGCTCACTAACTTCACACACCATCAGGCTTCCAAGCAGCTCTCAAGGAAACTCAGTTTTCACACTCTAGGCTTAATGCCCTTTGAGTGCATTATGTAGGAAAGTACCTGGTAGAGCATCCCACAAAAACCAATGCTCCACAGGCGGGTTTCACATGCCACCAACTCCACATTCACAGACAACTTCAGCGCCAAAGCCATTTTCAGATAGCCCTCAATGCAAAGGCTCTAGGCCCAAATATTGGTGTGAGAGCTAATTCAATCAAGGAAACACTGCATGTTGGTGAAGCGCATATTGAAGAAGAATCAGCCGAGTGGTTCTTGTGGGAGAACACCTCCATTTGGCTCACTAACTTCACACACCATCAGGCTTCCATGCAGCTCTCAAGGAAACTCAGTTTTCACACTCTAGGCTTAATGCCCTTTGAGTGCCTAGGAATGAAATGCAACTTGGTGAGCTTATCACACAAACCAATGCTCCACAGGCGGGTTTCACATGCCACCAACTCCACATTCACAGACAACTTCAGCGCCAAAGCCGTTTTCAGGTAGCCCTCAATGCAAAGGCTCCAGGCCCAAATATTGATGTGAGAGCTAATTCAATCAAGGAAACACTGCATGTTGGTGAAGCGCATATTGAAGAAGAATCAGCCGAGTGGTTCTTGTGGGAGAACAACTCCATTTGGCTCACTAACTTCACACACCATCAGGCTTCCAAGCAGCTCTCAAGGAAACTCAGTTTTCACACTCTAGGCTTAATGCCCTTTGAGTGCCTAGGACTGAAATGAAGCTTGGTGAACTTATCACACAAACCAATGCTCCACAGGCGGGTTTCACATGCCACCAACTCCACATTCACAGACAACTTCAACGCCAAAGCCTTTTTCAGTAGCCCTCAATGCAAAGGCTCCAGGCCCAAATATTGGTGTGAGAGCTAATTCAATCAAGGAAACACTGCATGTTGGTGAAGCGCATATTGAAGAAGAATCAGCTGAGTGGTTCTTGTGGGAGAACAACTCCATTTGGCTCACTAACTTCACACACCATCAGGCTTCCAAGCAGCTCTCAAGGAAACTCAGTTTTCACACTCTAGGCTTAATGCCCTTTGAGTGCATTATGTAGGAAAGTACCTGGTAGAGCATCCCACACAAACCAATGCTCCACATGCGGGTTTCACATGCCACCAACTCCACATTCACAGACAACTTCAGCGCCAAAGCCATTTTCAGATAGCCCTCAATGCAAAGGATCTAGGCGCAAATATTGGTGTGAGAGCTAATTCAATCAAGGAAACACTGCATGTTGGTGAAGCGCATATTGAAGAAGAATCAGCCGAGTGGTTCTTGTGGGAGAACAACTCCATTTGGCTCACTAACTTCACACACCATCAGGCTTCCAAGCAGCTCTCAAGGAAACTCAGTTTTCACACTCTAGGCTTAATGCCCTTTGAGTGCCTAGGACTGAAATGAACCTGGTAGAGCATCCCACACGAACCAATGCTCCACATGCGGGTTTCACATGCCACCAACTCCACATTCACAGACAACTTCACCATCAGGCTTCCAAGCAGCTCTCAAGGAAACTCAGTTTTCACACTCTAGGCTTAATGCCCTTTGAGTGCCTAGGACTGAAATGAAGCTTGGTGAGATTCCCACACAAACCAATGCTCCACAGGCGGGTTTCACATGCCACCAACTCCACATTCACAGACAACTTCAGCGCCAAAGCCATTTTCAGATAGCCCTCAATACAAAGGCTCTAGGCGCAAATATTGGTGTGAGAGCTAATTCAATCAAGGAAACACTGCATGTTGGTGAAGCGCATATTGAAGAAGAATCAGCCGAGTGGTTCTTGTGGGAGAACAACTCCATTTGGCTCACTAACTTCACACACCATCAGGCTTCCAAGCAGCTCTCAAGGAAACTCAGTTTTCACACTCTAGGCTTAATGCCCTTTGAGTGCCTAGGAAAGAAATGAAGCTTGGTGAACTTATCACACAAACCAATGCTTCACAGGCGGGTTTCACATGCCACCAACTCCACATTCACAGACAACTTCACCATCAGGCTTCCAAGCAGCTCTCAAGGAAACTCAGTTTTCACACTCTAGGCTTAATGCCCTTTGAGTGCCTAGGACTGAAATGAAGCTTGGTGAGATTCCCACACAAACCAATGCTCCACAGGCGGGTTTCACATGCCACCAACTCCACATTCACAGACAACTTCAGCGCCAAAGCCATTTTCAGATAGCCCTCAATACAAAGGCTCTAGGCGCAAATATTGGTGTGAGAGCTAATTCAATCAAGGAAATACTGCATGTTGGTGAAGCGCATATTGAAGAAGAATCAACCGAGTGGTTCTTGTGGGAAAACAACTCCATTTGGCTCACTAACTTCACACACCATCAGGCTTCCAAGCACCTCTCAATGAAACTCAGTTTTCACACTCTAGGCTTAATGCCCTTTGAGTGCCTAGGACTGAAATGAAGCTTGGTGAACTTATCACACAAACCAATGCTCCACAGGCGGGTTTCACATGCCACCAACTCCACATTCACAGACAACTTCAACGCCAAAGCCGTTTTCAGGTAGCCCTCAATGCAAAGGCTCCAGGCCCAAATATTGGTGTGAGAGCTAATTCAATCAAGGAAACACTGCATGTTGGTGAAGCGCATATTGAAGAAGAATCAGCTGAGTGGTTCTTGTGGGAGAACAACTCCATTTGGCTCACTAACTTCACACACCATCAGGCTTCCAAGCAGCTCTCAAGGAAACTCAGTTTTCACACTCTAGGCTTAATGCCCTTTGAGTGCATTATGTAGGAAAGTACCTGGTAGAGCATCCCACACAAACCAATGCTCCACATGCGGGTTTCACATGCCACCAACTCCACATTCACAGACAACTTCAGCGCCAAAGCCGTTTTCAGGTAGCCCTCAATGCAAAGGCTCTAGGTGCAAATATTGGTGTGAGAGCTAATTCAATCAAGGAAACACTGCATGTTGGTGAAGCGCATATTGAAGAAGAATCAGCCGAGTGGTTCTTGTGAGAGAACAACTCCATTTTGGCTCACTAACTTCACACACCATCAGGCTTCCAAGCAGCTCTCAAGGAAACTCAGTTTTCACACTCTAGGCTTAATGCCCTTTGAGTGCATTATCTAGGAATGAACCTGGTAGAGCATCCCACACAAACCAATGCTCCACAGGAGGCTTCACATGCCACCAACTCCACATTCACAGACAACTTCAGCGCCAAAGCCATTTTCAGATAGCCCTCAATGCAAAGGCTCTAGACCCAAATATTGGTGTGAGAGCTAATTCAATCAAGGAAACACTGCATGTTGGTGAAGCGCATATTGAAGAAGAATCAGCCGAGTGGTTCTTGTGGGAGAACAACTCCATTTGGCTCACTAACTTCACACACCATCAGGCTTCCAAGCAGCTCTCAAGGAAACTCAGTTTTCACACTCTAGGCTTAATGCCCTTTGAGTGCCTAGGAATGAAATGCACCTTGTAGAGCATCCCACACAAACCAATGCTCCACAGGCGGGTTTCACATGCCACCAACTCCACATTCACAGACAACTTCAGCGCCAAAGCCGTTTTCAGGTAGCCCTCAATGCAAAGGCTCCAGGCCCAAATATTGGTGTGAGAGATAATTCAATCAAGGAAACACTGCATGTTGGTGAAGCGCATATTGAAGAAGAATCAGCCGAGTGGTTCTTGTGGGAGAACAACTCCATTTGGCTCACTAACTTCACACACCATCAGGCTTCCAAGCAGCTCTCAAGGAAACTCAGTTTTCACACTCTAGGCTTAATGCCTTTTGAGTGCATTATGTAGGAATGAACCTGGTAGAGCATCCCACACAAACCAATGCTCCACATGCGGGTTTCACATGCCACCAACTCCACATTCACAGACAACTTCAGCGCCAAAGCCGTTTTCAGATAGCCCTCAACACAAAGGCTCCAGGCGCAAATATTGGTGTGAGAGCTAATTCAATCAAGGAAACACTGCATGTTGTTGAAGGGCATATTGAAGAAGAATCAGCCGAGTGGTTCTTGTGGGAGAACAACTCCATTTGGCTCACTAACTTCACACACCATCAGGCTTCCAAGCAGCTCTCAAGGAAACTCAGTTTTCACACTCTAGGCTTAATGCCCTTTGAGTGCCTAGGACTGAAATGAAGCTTGGTGAACTTATCACACAAACCAATGCTCCACATGCGGGTTTCACATGCCACCAACTCCACATTCACAGACAACTTCAACGCCAAAGCCGTTTTCAGGTAGCCCTCAATGCAAAGGCTCCAGGCCCAAATATTGGTGTGAGAGCTAATTCAATCAAGGAAACACTGCATGTTGGTGAAGCGCATATTGAAGAAGAATCAGCTGAGTGGTCCTTTGGGAGAACAACTCCGTTTGGCTCACTAACTTCACACACCATCAGGCTTCCAAGCAGCTCTCAAGGAAACTCAGTTTTCACACTCTAGGCTTAATGCCCTTTGAGTGCATTATGTAGGAAAGTACCTGGTAGAGCATCCCACACAAACCAATGCTCCACAGGCGGGTTTCACATGCCACCAACTCCACATTCACAGACAACTTCAGCGCCAAAGCCATTTTCAGATAGCCCTCAATGCAAAGGCTCCAGGCCCAAATATTGGTGTGAGAGCTAATTCAATCAAGGAAACACTGCATGTTGGTGAAGCGCATATTGAAGAAGAATCAGCCGAGTGGTTCTTGTGGGAGAACACCTCCATTTGGCTCACTAACTTCACACTCCATCAGGCTTCCATGCAGCTCTCAAGGAAACTCAGTTTTCACACTCTAGGCTTAATGCCCTTTGAGTGCCTAGGAATGAAATGCAACTTGGTGAGCTTATCACACAAACCAATGCTCCACAGGCGGGTTTCACATGCCACCAACTCCACATTCACAGACAACTTCAACGCCAAAGCCGTTTTCAGGTAGCCCTCAATGCAAAGGCTCCAGGCCCAAATATTGGTGTGAGAGCTAATTCAATCAAGGAAACACTGCATGTTGGTGAAGCGCATATTGAAGAAGAATCAGCTGAGTGGTTCTTGTGGGAGAACAACTCCATTTGGCTCACTAACTTCACACACCATCAGGCTTCCAAGCAGCTCTCAAGGAAACTCAGTTTTCACACTCTAGGCTTAATGCCCTTTGAGTGCATTATGTAGGAAAGTACCTGGTAGAGCATCCCACACAAACCAATGCTCCACAGGCGGGTTTCACATGCCACCAACTCTACATTCACAGACAACTTCAGCGCCAAAGCCATTTTCAGATAGCCCTCAATGCAAAGGCTCTAGGCGCAAATATTGGTGTGAGAGCTAATTCAATCAAGGAAACACTGCATGTTGGTGAAGCGCATATTGAAGAAGAATCAGCCGAGTGGTTCTTGTGGGAGAACACCTCCATTTGGCTCACTAACTTCACACACCATCAGGCTTCCATGCAGCTGTCAAGGAAACTCAGTTTTCACACTCTAGGCTTAATGCCCTTTGAGTGCCTAGGAATGAAATGCAACTTGGTGAGCTTATCACACAAACCAATGCTCCACAGGCGGGTTTCACATGCCACCAACTCCATATTCACAGACAACTTCAGCGCCAAAGCCGTTTTCAGGTAGCCCTCAATGCAAAGGCTCCAGGCCCAAATATTGATGTGAGAGCTAATTCAATCAAGGAAACACTGCATGTTGGTGAAGCGCATATTGAAGAAGAATCAGCCGAGTGGTTCTTGCGGGAGAACAACTCCATTTGGCTCACTAACTTCACACACCATCAGGCTTCCAAGCAGCTCTCAAGGAAACTCAGTTTTCACACTCTAGGCTTAATGCCCTTTGAGTGCCTAGGACTGAAATGAAGCTTGGTGAACTTATCACACAAACCAATGCTCCACAGGCGGGTTTCACATGCCACCAACTCCACATTCACAGACAACTTCAACGCCAAAGCCTTTTTCAGGTAGCCCTCAATGCAAAGGCTCCAGGCCCAAATATTGGTGTGAGAGCTAATTCAATCAAGGAAACACTGCATGTTGGTGAAGCGCATATTGAAGAAGAATCAGCTGAGTGGTTCTTGTGGGAGAACAACTCCATTTGGCTCACTAACTTCACACACCATCAGGCTTCCAAGCAGCTCTCAAGGAAACTCAGTTTTCACACTCTAGGCTTAATGCCCTTTGAGTGCATTATGTAGGAATGAACCTGGTAGAGCATCCCACACAAACCAATGCTCCACATGCGGGTTTCACATGCCACCAACTCCACATTCACAGACAACTTCAGCGCCAAAGCCATTTTCAGATAGCCCTCAATGCAAAGGCTCTAGGCGCAAATATTGTTGTGAGAGCTAATTCAATCAAGGAAACACTGCATGTTGGTGAAGCGCATATTGAAGAAGAATCAGCCGAGTGGTTCTTGTGGGAGAACAACTCCATTTGGCTCACTAACTTCACACACCATCAGGCTTCCAAGCAGCTCTCAAGGAAACTCAGTTTTCACACTCTAGGCTTAATGCCCTTTGAGTGCCTAGGACTGAAATGAACCTGGTAGAGCATCCCACACGAACCAATGCTCCACATGCGGGTTTCACATGCCACCAACTCCACATTCACAGACAACTTCAGCGCCAAAGCCATTTTCAGATAGCCCTCAATGCAAAGGCTCCAGGCCCAAATATTGGTGTGAGAGCTAATTCAATCAAGGAAACACTGCATGTTGGTGAAGCGCATATTGAACAAGAATCAGGCGAGTGGTTCTTGTGGGACAACAACTCCATTTGGCTCACTAACTTCACACACCATCAGGCTTCCAAGCAGCTCTCAAGGAAACTCAGTTTTCACACTCTAGGCTTAATGCACTTTGAGTGCCTAGGACTGAAATGAAGCTTGGTGAACTTATCACACAAACCAATGCTCCACAGGCGGGTTTCACATGCCACCAACTCCACATTCACAGACAACTTCACCATCAGGCTTCCAAGCAGCTCTCAAGGAAACTCAGTTTTCACACTCTAGGCTTAATGCCCTTTGAGTGCCTAGGACTGAAATGAAGCTTGGTGAGATTCCCACACAAACCAATGCTCCACAGGCGGGTTTCACATGCCACCAACTCCACATTCACAGACAACTTCAGCGCCAAAGCCATATTCAGATAGCCCTCAATGCAAAGGCTCTAGGCGCAAATATTGGTGTGAGAGCTAATTCAATCAAGGAAACACTGCATGTTGGTGAAGCGCATATTGAAGAAGAATCAGGCGAGTGGCTCTTGTGAGAGAACAACTCCATTTTGGCTCACTAACTTCACACACCATCAGGCTTCCAAGCAGCTCTCAAGGAAACTCAGTTTTCACACTCTAGGCTTAATGCCCTTTGAGTGCATTATCTAGGAATGAACCTGGTAGAGCATCCCACACAAACCAATGCTCCACATGCGGGTTTCACATGCCACCAACTCCACATTCACAGACAACTTCAACGCCAAAGCCGTTTTCAGGTAGCCCTCAATGCAAAGGCTCCAGGCCCAAATATTGGTGTGAGAGCTAATTCAATCAAGGAAACACTGCATGTTGGTGAAGCGCATATTGAAGAAGAATCAGGCGAGTGGTTCTTGTGGGAGAACAACCCCATTTTGGCTCACTAACTTCACACACCATCAGGCTTCCATGCAGCTCTCAAGGAAACTCAGTTTTCACACTCTAGGCTTAATGTCCTTTGAGTGCATTATGTAGGAATGAACCTGATAGAGCATCCCACACAAACCAATGCTCCACATGCGGGTTTCACATGCCACCAACTCCACATTCACAGACAACTTCAGCGCCAAAGCCATTTTCAGATAGCCCTCAATGCAAAGGCTCTAGGCGAAAATATTGGTGTGAGAGCTAATTCAATCAAGGAAACACTGCATGTTGGTGAAGGGCATATTGAAGAAGAATCAGCCGAGTGGTTCTTGTCTGAGAACAACCCCATTTGGCTCACTAACTTCACACACCATCAGGCTTCCAAGCAGCTCTCAAGGAAACTCAGTTTTCACACTCTAGGCTTAATGCCCTTTGAGTGCATTATGTAGGAAAGTACCTGGTAGAGCATCCCACACAAACCAATGCTCCACAGGCGGGTTTCACATGCCACCAACTCTACATTCACAGACAACTTCAGCGCCAAAGCCATTTTCAGATAGCCCTCAATGCAAAGGCTCTAGGCGCAAATATTGGTGTGAGAGCTAATTCAATCAAGGAAACACTGCATGTTGGTGAAGCGCATATTGAAGAAGAATCAGCCGAGTGGTTCTTGTGGGAGAACACCTCCATTTGGCTCACTAACTTCACACACCATCAGGCTTCCATGCAGCTCTCAAGGAAACTCAGTTTTCACACTCTAGGCTTAATGCCCTTTGAGTGCCTAGGAATGAAATGCAACTTGGTGAGCTTATCACACAAACCAATGCTCCACAGGCGGGTTTCACATGCCACCAACTCCACATTCACAGACAACTTCAGCGCCAAAGCCGTTTTCAGGTAGCCCTCAATGCAAAGGCTCCAGGCCCAAATATTGATGTGAGAGCTAATTCAATCAAGGAAACACTGCATGTTGGTGAAGCGCATATTGAAGAAGAATCAGCCGAGTGGTTCTTGTGGGAGAACAACTCCATTTGGCTCACTAACTTCACACACCATCAGGCTTCCAAGCAGCTCTCAAGGAAACTCAGTTTTCACACTCTAGGCTTAATGCCCTTTGAGTGCCTAGGACTGAAATGAAGCTTGGTGAACTTATCACACAAACCAATGCTCCACAGGCGGGTTTCACATGCCACCAACTCCACATTCACAGACAACTTCAACGCCAAAGCCTTTTTCAGTAGCCCTCAATGCAAAGGCTCCAGGCCCAAATATTGGTGTGAGAGCTAATTCAATCAAGGAAACACTGCATGTTGGTGAAGCGCATATTGAAGAAGAATCAGCTGAGTGGTTCTTGTGGGAGAACAACTCCATTTGGCTCACTAACTTCACACACCATCAGGCTTCCAAGCAGCTCTCAAGGAAACTCAGTTTTCACACTCTAGGCTTAATGCCCTTTGAGTGCATTATGTAGGAAAGTACCTGGTAGAGCATCCCACACAAACCAATGCTCCACATGCGGGTTTCACATGCCACCAACTCCACATTCACAGACAACTTCAGCGCCAAAGCCATTTTCAGATAGCCCTCAATGCAAAGGCTCCAGGCCCAAATATTGGTGTGAGAGCTAATTCAATCAAGGAAACACTGCATGTTGGTGAAGCGCATATTGAAGAAGAATCAGCCGAGTGGTTCTTGTGGGAGAACACCTCCATTTGGCTCACTAACTTCACACTCCATCAGGCTTCCATGCAGCTCTCAAGGAAACTCAGTTTTCACACTCTAGGCTTAATGCCCTTTGAGTGCCTAGGAATGAAATGCAACTTGGTGAGCTTATCACACAAACCAATGCTCCACAGGCGGGTTTCACATGCCACCAACTCCACATTCACAGACAACTTCAACGCCAAAGCCGTTTTCAGGTAGCCCTCAATGCAAAGGCTCCAGGCCCAAATATTGGTGTGAGAGCTAATTCAATCAAGGAAACACTGCATGTTGGTGAAGCGCATATTGAAGAAGAATCAGCTGAGTGGTTCTTGTGGGAGAACAACTCCATTTGGCTCACTAACTTCACACACCATCAGGCTTCCAAGCAGCTCTCAAGGAAACTCAGTTTTCACACTCTAGGCTTAATGCCCTTTGAGTGCATTATGTAGGAAAGTACCTGGTAGAGCATCCCACACAAACCAATGCTCCACAGGCGGGTTTCACATGCCACCAACTCTACATTCACAGACAACTTCAGCGCCAAAGCCATTTTCAGATAGCCCTCAATGCAAAGGCTCTAGGCGCAAATATTGGTGTGAGAGCTAATTCAATCAAGGAAACACTGCATGTTGGTGAAGCGCATATTGAAGAAGAATCAGCCGAGTGGTTCTTGTGGGAGAACACCTCCATTTGGCTCACTAACTTCACACACCATCAGGCTTCCATGCAGCTGTCAAGGAAACTCAGTTTTCACACTCTAGGCTTAATGCCCTTTGAGTGCCTAGGAATGAAATGCAACTTGGTGAGCTTATCACACAAACCAATGCTCCACAGGCGGGTTTCACATGCCACCAACTCCATATTCACAGACAACTTCAGCGCCAAAGCCGTTTTCAGGTAGCCCTCAATGCAAAGGCTCCAGGCCCAAATATTGATGTGAGAGCTAATTCAATCAAGGAAACACTGCATGTTGGTGAAGCGCATATTGAAGAAGAATCAGCCGAGTGGTTCTTGCGGGAGAACAACTCCATTTGGCTCACTAACTTCACACACCATCAGGCTTCCAAGCAGCTCTCAAGGAAACTCAGTTTTCACACTCTAGGCTTAATGCCCTTTGAGTGCCTAGGACTGAAATGAAGCTTGGTGAACTTATCACACAAACCAATGCTCCACAGGCGGGTTTCACATGCCACCAACTCCACATTCACAGACAACTTCAACGCCAAAGCCTTTTTCAGGTAGCCCTCAATGCAAAGGCTCCAGGCCCAAATATTGGTGTGAGAGCTAATTCAATCAAGGAAACACTGCATGTTGGTGAAGCGCATATTGAAGAAGAATCAGCTGAGTGGTTCTTGTGGGAGAACAACTCCATTTGGCTCACTAACTTCACACACCATCAGGCTTCCAAGCAGCTCTCAAGGAAACTCAGTTTTCACACTCTAGGCTTAATGCCCTTTGAGTGCATTATGTAGGAATGAACCTGGTAGAGCATCCCACACAAACCAATGCTCCACATGCGGGTTTCACATGCCACCAACTCCACATTCACAGACAACTTCAGCGCCAAAGCCATTTTCAGATAGCCCTCAATGCAAAGGCTCTAGGCGCAAATATTGTTGTGAGAGCTAATTCAATCAAGGAAACACTGCATGTTGGTGAAGCGCATATTGAAGAAGAATCAGCCGAGTGGTTCTTGTGGGAGAACAACTCCATTTGGCTCACTAACTTCACACACCATCAGGCTTCCAAGCAGCTCTCAAGGAAACTCAGTTTTCACACTCTAGGCTTAATGCCCTTTGAGTGCCTAGGACTGAAATGAACCTGGTAGAGCATCCCACACGAACCAATGCTCCACATGCGGGTTTCACATGCCACCAACTCCACATTCACAGACAACTTCAGCGCCAAAGCCATTTTCAGATAGCCCTCAATGCAAAGGCTCTAGGCCCAAATATTGGTGTGAGAGCTAATTCAATCAAGGAAACACTGCATGTTGGTGAAGCGCATATTGAACAAGAATCAGGCGAGTGGTTCTTGTGGGACAACAACTCCATTTGGCTCACTAACTTCACACACCATCAGGCTTCCAAGCAGCTCTCAAGGAAACTCAGTTTTCACACTCTAGGCTTAATGCACTTTGAGTGCCTAGGACTGAAATGAAGCTTGGTGAACTTATCACACAAACCAATGCTCCACAGGCGGGTTTCACATGCCACCAACTCCACATTCACAGACAACTTCACCATCAGGCTTCCAAGCAGCTCTCAAGGAAACTCAGTTTTCACACTCTAGGCTTAATGCCCTTTGAGTGCCTAGGACTGAAATGAAGCTTGGTGAGATTCCCACACAAACCAATGCTCCACAGGCGGGTTTCACATGCCACCAACTCCACATTCACAGACAACTTCAGCGCCAAAGCCATATTCAGATAGCCCTCAATGCAAAGGCTCTAGGCGCAAATATTGGTGTGAGAGCTAATTCAATCAAGGAAACACTGCATGTTGGTGAAGCGCATATTGAAGAAGAATCAGGCGAGTGGCTCTTGTGAGAGAACAACTCCATTTTGGCTCACTAACTTCACACACCATCAGGCTTCCAAGCAGCTCTCAAGGAAACTCAGTTTTCACACTCTAGGCTTAATGCCCTTTGAGTGCATTATCTAGGAATGAACCTGGTAGAGCATCCCACACAAACCAATGCTCCACATGCGGGTTTCACATGCCACCAACTCCACATTCACAGACAACTTCAACGCCAAAGCCGTTTTCAGGTAGCCCTCAATGCAAAGGCTCCAGGCCCAAATATTGGTGTGAGAGCTAATTCAATCAAGGAAACACTGCATGTTGGTGAAGCGCATATTGAAGAAGAATCAGGCGAGTGGTTCTTGTGGGAGAACAACCCCATTTTGGCTCACTAACTTCACACACCATCAGGCTTCCATGCAGCTCTCAAGGAAACTCAGTTTTCACACTCTAGGCTTAATGTCCTTGAGTGCATTATGTAGGAATGAACCTGATAGAGCATCCCACACAAACCAATGCTCCACATGCGGGTTTCACATGCCACCAACTCCACATTCACAGACAACTTCAGCGCCAAAGCCATTTCAGATAGCCCTCAATGCAAAGGCTCTAGGCGAAAATATTGGTGTGAGAGCTAATTCAATCAAGGAAACACTGCATGTTGGTGAAGGGCATATTGAAGAAGAATCAGCCGAGTGGTTCTTGTCTGAGAACAACCCCATTTGGCTCACTAACTTCACACACCATCAGGCTTCCAAGCAGCTCTCAAGGAAACTCAGTTTTCACACTCTAGGCTTAATGCCCTTTGAGTGCATTATGTAGGAAAGTACCTGGTAGAGCATCCACACAAACCAATGCTCCACAGGCGGGTTTCACATGCCACCAACTCTACATTCACAGACAACTTCAGCGCCAAAGCCATTTTCAGATAGCCCTCAATGCAAAGGCTCTAGGCGCAAATATTGGTGTGAGAGCTAATTCAATCAAGGAAACACTGCATGTTGGTGAAGCGCATATTGAAGAAGAATCAGCCGAGTGGTTCTTGTGGGAGAACACCTCCATTTGGCTCACTAACTTCACACACCATCAGGCTTCCATGCAGCTCTCAAGGAAACTCAGTTTTCACACTCTAGGCTTAATGCCCTTTGAGTGCCTAGGAATGAAATGCAACTTGGTGAGGCTTATCACACAAACCAATGCTCCACAGGCGGGTTTCACATGCCACCAACTCCACATTCACAGACAACTTCAGCGCCACAGTCGTTTTCAGGTAGCCCTCAATGCAAAGGCTCCAGGCCCAAATATTGATGTGAGAGCTAATTCAATCAAGGAAACACTGCATGTTGGTGAAGCGCATATTGAAGAAGAATCAGCCGAGTGGTTCTTGTGGGAGAACAACTCCATTTGGCTCACTAACTTCACACACCATCAGGCTTCCAAGCAGCTCTCAAGGAAACTCAGTTTTCACACTCTAGGCTTAATGCCCTTTGAGTGCCTAGGACTGAAATGAAGCTTGGTGAACTTATCACACAAAACAATGCTCCACAGGCGGGTTTCACATGCCACCAACTCCACATTCACAGACAACTTCAACGCCAAAGCCTTTTTCAGTAGCCCTCAATGCAAAGGCTCCAGGCCCAAATATTGGTGTGAGAGCTAATTCAATCAAGGAAACACTGCATGTTGGTGAAGCGCATATTGAAGAAGAATCAGCTGAGTGGTTCTTGTGGGAGAACAACTCCATTTGGCTCACTAACTTCACACACCATCAGGCTTCCAAGCAGCTCTCAAGGAAACTCAGTTTTCACACTCTAGGCTTAATGCCCTTTGAGTGCATTATGTAGGAAAGTACCTGGTAGAGCATCCCACACAAACCAATGCTCCACATGCGGGTTTCACATACCACCAACTCCACATTCACAGACAACTTCAGCGCCAAAGCCATTTTCAGATAGCCCTCAATGCAAAGGATCTAGGCGCAAATATTGGTGTGAGAGCTAATTCAATCAAGGAAACACTGCATGTTGGTGAAGCGCATATTGAAGAAGAATCAGCCGAGTGGTTCTTGTGGGAGAACAACTCCATTTGGCTCACTAACTTCACACACCATCAGGCTTCCAAGCAGCTCTCAAGGAAACTCAGTTTTCACACTCTAGGCTTAATGCCCTTTGAGTGCCTAGGACTGAAATGAACCTGGTAGAGCATCCCACACGAACCAATGCTCCACATGCGGGTTTCACATGCCACCAACTCCACATTCACAGACAACTTCAGCGCCAAAGCCATTTTCAGATAGCCCTCAATGCAAAGGCTCCAGGCCCAAATATTGGTGTGAGAGCTAATTCAATCAAGGAAACACTGCATGTTGGTGAAGCGCATATTGAACAAGAATCAGGCGAGTGGTTCTTGTGGGACAACAACTCCATTTGGCTCACTAACTTCACACACCATCAGGCTTCCAAGCAGCTCTCAAGGAAACTCAGTTTTCACACTCTAGGCTTAATGCACTTTGAGTGCCTAGGACTGAAATGAAGCTTGGTGAACTTATCACACAAACCAATGCTCCACAGGCGGGTTTCACATGCCACCAACTCCACATTCACAGACAACTTCACCATCAGGCTTCCAAGCAGCTCTCAAGGAAACTCAGTTTTCACACTCTAGGCTTAATGCCCTTTGAGTGCCTAGGACTGAAATGAAGCTTGGTGAGATTCCCACACAAACCAATGCTCCACAGGCGGGTTTCACATGCCACCAACTCCACATTCACAGACAACTTCAGCGCCAAAGCCATATTCAGATAGCCCTCAATGCAAAGGCTCTAGGCGCAAATATTGGTGTGAGAGCTAATTCAATCAAGGAAACACTGCATGTTGGTGAAGCGCATATTGAAGAAGAATCAGGCGAGTGGCTCTTGTGAGAGAACAACTCCATTTTGGCTCACTAACTTCACACACCATCAGGCTTCCAAGCAGCTCTCAAGAAACTCAGTTTTCACACTCTAGGCTTAATGCCCTTTGAGTGCATTATCTAGGAATGAACCTGGTAGAGCATCCCACACAAACCAATGCTCCACATGCGGGTTTCACATGCCACCAACTCCACATTCACAGACAACTTCAACGCCAAAGCCGTTTTCAGGTAGCCCTCAATGCAAAGGCTCCAGGCCCAAATATTGGTGTGAGAGCTAATTCAATCAAGGAAACACTGCATGTTGGTGAAGCGCATATTGAAGAAGAATCAGGCGAGTGGTTCTTGTGGGAGAACAACCCCATTTTGGCTCACTAACTTCACACACCATCAGGCTTCCATGCAGCTCTCAAGGAAACTCAGTTTTCACACTCTAGGCTTAATGCCCTTTGAGTGCATTATGTAGGAATGAACCTGGTAGAGCATCCCACACAAACCAATGCTCCACATGCGGGTTTCACATGCCACCAACTCCACATTCACAGACAACTTCAGCGCCAAAGCCATTTTCAGATAGCCCTCAATGCAAAGGCTCTAGGCGAAAATATTGGTGTGAGAGCTAATTCAATCAAGGAAACACTGCATGTTGGTGAAGGGCATATTGAAGAAGAATCAGCCGAGTGGTTCTTGTCTGAGAACAACCCCATTTGGCTCACTAACTTCACACACCATCAGGCTTCCAAGCAGCTCTCAAGGAAACTCAGTTTTCACACTCTAGGCTTAATGCACTTTGAGTGCATTATGTAGGAATGAACCTGGTAGAGCATCCCACACAAACCAATGCTCCACAGGCGGGTTTCACATGCCACCAACTCCACATTCACAGACAACTTCAGCGCCAAAGCCATTTTCAGATAGCCCTCAATGCAAAGGCTCTAGGTGCAAATATTGGTGTGAGAGCTAATTCAATCAAGGAAACACTGCATGTTGGTGAAGCGCATATTGAAGAAGAATCAGCCGAGTGGTTCTTGTGGGAGAACAACTCCATTTGGCTCACTAACTTCACACACCATCAGGCTTCCATGCAGCTCTCAAGGAAACTCAGTTTTCACACTCTAGGCTTAATGCCCTTTGAGTGCCTAGGACTGAAATGAAGCTTGGTGAGATTCCCACACAAACCAATGCTCCACATGCGGGTCTCACATGCCACCAACTCCACATTCACAGACAACTTCAGCGCCGAAGCCGTTTTCAGATAGCCCTCAACACAAAGGCTCTAGGCGCAAATATTGGTGTGAGAGCTAATTCAATCAAGGAAACACTGCATGTTTTTGAAGCGCATATTGAAGAAGAATCAGGCGAGTGGTTCTTGTGGGAGAACAACTCCATTTGGCTCACTAACTTCACACACCATCAGGCTTCCAAGAAGCTCTCAAGGAAACTCAGTTTTCACACTCTAGGCTTAATGCCCTTTGAGTGCATTATGTAGGAATGAACCTGGTAGAGCATCCCACACAAACCAATGCTCCACATGCGGGTTTCACATGCCACCAACTCCACATTCACAGACAACTTCAGCGCCAAAGCCATTTTCAGATAGCCCTCAATGCAAAGGCTCCAGGCCCAAATATTGGTGTGAGAGCTAATTCAATCAAGGAAACACTGCATGTTGGTGAAGCGCATATTGAAGAAGAATCAGGCGAGTGGTTCTTGTGGGAGAACAACTCCATTTGGCTCACTAACTTCACACACCATCAGGCTTCCAAGCAGCTCTCAAGGAAACTCAGTTTTCACACTCTAGGCTTAATGCCCTTTGAGTGCCTAGGACTGAAATGAACCTGGTAGAGCATCCCACACGAACCAATGCTCCACATGCGGGTTTCACATGCCACCAACTCCACATTCACAGACAACTTCAGGGCCAAAGCCATTTTCAGATAGCCCTCAATACAAAGGCTCTAGGTGCAAATATTGGTGTGAGAGCTAATTCAATCAAGGAAACACTGCATGTTGGTGAAGCGCATATTGAAGAAGAATCAGCCGAGTGGTTCTTGTGGGAGAACAACTCCATTTGGCTCACTAACTTCACACACCAGCAGGCTTCCATGCAGCTCTCAAGGAAACTCAGTTTTCACACTCTAGGCTTAATGCCCTTTGAGTGCATTATCTAGGAATGAACCTGATAGAGCATCCCACAAAAACCAATGCTCCACATGCGGGTTTCACATGCCACCAACTCCACATTCACAGACAACTTCAGGGCCAAAGCCATTTTCAGATAGCCCTCAATACAAAGGCTCTAGGCGCAAATATTGGTGTGAGAGCTAATTCAAATAAGGAAACACTGCATGTTGGTGAAGCGCATATTGAAGAAGAATCAGCCGAGTGGTTCTTGTGGGAGAACAACTCCATTTGGCTCACTAACTTCACACACCATCAGGCTTCCAAGCAGCTCCCAAGGAAACTCAGTTTTCACACTCTAGGCTTAATGCCCTTTGAGTGCATTATGTAGGAATGAACCTGGTAGAGCATCCCACACAAACCAATGCTCCACAGGCGGGTTTCACATGCCACCAACTCCACATTCACAGACAACTTCAGCGCCAAAGCCATTTTCAGATAGCCCTCAATGCAAAGGATCTAGGCGCAAATATTGGTGTGAGAGCTAATTCAATCAAGGAAACACTGCATGTTGGTGAAGCGCATATTGAAGAAGAATCAGGCGAGTGGTTCTTGTGGGAGAACAACTCCATTTGGCTCACTAACTTCACACACCAGCAGGCTTCCAAGCAGCTCTCAAGGAAACTCAGTTTTCACACTCTAGGCTTAATGCCCTTTGAGTGCCTAGGAATGAAATGCAGCTTGGTGAGCATCCCACACAAACCAATGCTCCACATGCGGGTTTCACATGCCACCAACTCCACATTCACAGACAACTTCAGCGCCAAAGCCGTTTTCAGATAGCTCTCAATACAAAGGGTCTAGGCCCAAATATTGGTGTGAGAGCTAATTCAATCAAGGAAACACTGCATGTTGGTGAAGCGCATATTGAAGAAGAATCAGCCGAGTGGTTCTTGTGGGAGAACAACTCCATTTGGCTCACTAACTTCACACACCATCAGGCTTCCAAGCAGCTCTCAAGGAAACTCAGTTTTAACGCTCTAGGCTTAATGCCCTTTGAGTGCATTATGTAGGAATGAACCTGATAGAGCATCCCACACAAACCAATGCTTCACAGGCGGGTTTCACATGCCACCAACTCCACATTCACAGACAATGTCAGCGCCAAAGCCGTTTTCAAGTAGCCCTCAATGCAAAGGCTCTAGGCCCAAATATTGGTGTGAGAGCTAATTCAATCAAGAAAACATTGCATGTTGGTGAAGCGCATATTGAAGAAGAATCAGCCGAGTGGTTCTTGTGGGAGAACAACTCCATTTGGCTCACTAACTTCACACACCATCAGGCTTCCAAGCAGCTCTCAAGGAAACTCAGTTTTCACACTCTAGGCTTAATGCCCTTTGAGTGCATTATGTAGGAATGAACCTGATAGAGCATCCCACACAAGCCAATGCTCCACATGCGGGTTTCACATGCCACCAACTCCACATTCACAGACAACTTCAGCGCCAAAGCCATATTCAGATAGCCCTCAACACAAAGGCTCTAGGCCCAAATATTGGTGTGAGAGCTAATTCAATCAAGGAAACATTGCATGTTGGTGAAGGGCATATTGAAGAAGAATCAGCCGAGTGGTTCTTGTGGGAGAACAACTCCATTTGGCTCACTAACTTCACACACCATCAGGCTTCCAAGCAGCTCTCAAGGAAACTCAGTTTTCACACTCTAGGCTTAATGCCCTTTGAGTGCCTAGGACTGAAATGAAGCTTGGAGAGATTCCCACACAAACCAATGCTCCACATGCGGGTTTCACATGCCACCAACTCCACATTCACAGACAATATCAGCGCCAAAGCCGTTTTCAAGTAGCCCTCAATGCAAAGGCTCCAGGCCCAAATATTGGTGTGAGAGCTAATTCAATCAAGGAAACACTGCATGTTGGTGAAGCGCATATTGAAGAAGAATCAGACGAGTGGTTCTTGTGGGAGAACAACTCCATTTGGCTCACTAACTGCACACACCATCAGGCTTCCAAGCAGCTCTCAAGGAAACTCAGTTTTCACACTCTAGGCTTAATGCCCTTTGAGTGCATTATGTAGGAAAGTACCTGGTAGAGCATCCCACACAAACCAATGCTCCACATGCGGGTTTCACATGCCACCAACTCCACATTCACAGACAACTTCAGCGCCAAAGCCATTTTCAGATAGCCCTCAATGCAAAGGATCTAGGCGCAAATATTGGTGTGAGAGCTAATTCAATCAAGGAAACACTGCATGTTGGTGAAGCGCATATTGAAGAAGAATCAGCCGAGTGGTTCTTGTGGGAGAACAACTCCATTTGGCTCACTAACTTCACACACCATCAGGCTTCCAAGCAGCTCTCAAGGAAACTCAGTTTTCACACTCTAGGCTTAATGCCCTTTGAGTGCCTAGGACTGAAATGAACCTGGTAGAGCATCCCACACGAACCAATGCTCCACATGCGGGTTTCACATGCCACCAACTCCACATTCACAGACAACTTCAGCGCCAAAGCCATTTTCAGATAGCCCTCAATGCAAAGGCTCCAGGCCCAAATATTGGTGTGAGAGCTAATTCAATCAAGGAAACACTGCATGTTGGTGAAGCGCATATTGAACAAGAATCAGGCGAGTGGTTCTTGTGGGACAACAACTCCATTTGGCTCACTAACTTCACACACCATCAGGCTTCCAAGCAGCTCTCAAGGAAACTCAGTTTTCACACTCTAGGCTTAATGCACTTTGAGTGCCTAGGACTGAAATGAAGCTTGGTGAACTTATCACACAAACCAATGCTCCACAGGCGGGTTTCACATGCCACCAACTCCACATTCACAGACAACTTCACCATCAGGCTTCCAAGCAGCTCTCAAGGAAACTCAGTTTTCACACTCTAGGCTTAATGCCCTTTGAGTGCCTAGGACTGAAATGAAGCTTGGTGAGATTCCCACACAAACCAATGCTCCACAGGCGGGTTTCACATGCCACCAACTCCACATTCACAGACAACTTCAGCGCCAAAGCCATATTCAGATAGCCCTCAATGCAAAGGCTCTAGGCGCAAATATTGGTGTGAGAGCTAATTCAATCAAGGAAACACTGCATGTTGGTGAAGCGCATATTGAAGAAGAATCAGGCGAGTGGCTCTTGTGAGAGAACAACTCCATTTTGGCTCACTAACTTCACACACCATCAGGCTTCCAAGCAGCTCTCAAGGAAACTCAGTTTTCACACTCTAGGCTTAATGCCCTTTGAGTGCATTATCTAGGAATGAACCTGGTAGAGCATCCCACACAAACCAATGCTCCACATGCGGGTTTCACATGCCACCAACTCCACATTCACAGACAACTTCAGCGCCAAAGCCATTTTCAGATAGCCCTCAATGCAAAGGCTCTAGGCGAAAATATTGGTGTGAGAGCTAATTCAATCAAGGAAACACTGCATGTTGGTGAAGGGCATATTGAAGAAGAATCAGCCGAGTGGTTCTTGTCTGAGAACAACCCCATTTGGCTCACTAACTTCACACACCATCAGGCTTCCAAGCAGCTCTCAAGGAAACTCAGTTTTCACACTCTAGGCTTAATGCCCTTTGAGTGCATTATGTAGGAATGAACCTGGTAGAGCATCCCACACAAACCAATGCTCCACAGGCGGGTTTCACATGCCACCAACTCCACATTCACAGACAACTTCAGCGCCAAAGCCGTTTTCAGATAGTTCTCAATACAAAGGCTCTAGACGCAAATATTGGTGTGAGAGCTAATTCAATCAAGGAAACACTGCATGTTGGTGAAGCGCATATTGAAGAAGAATCAGCCGAGTGGTTCTTGTGGGAGAACAACTCCATTTGGCTCACTAACTTCACACACCATCAGGCTTCCATGCAGCTCTCAAGGAAACTCAGTTTTCACACTCTAGGCTTAATGCCCTTTGAGTGCCTAGGACTGAAATGAAGCTTGGTGAGATTCCCACACAAACCAATGCTCCACATGCGGGTCTCACATGCCACCAACTCCACATTCACAGACAACTTCAGCGCCGAAGCCGTTTTCAGATAGCCCTCAACACAAAGGCTCTAGGCGCAAATATTGGTGTGAGAGCTAATTCAATCAAGGAAACACTGCATGTTTTTGAAGCGCATATTGAAGAAGAATCAGGCGAGTGGTTCTTGTGGGAGAACAACTCCATTTGGCTCACTAACTTCACACACCATCAGGCTTCCAAGCAGCTCTCAAGGAAACTCAGTTTTCACACTCTAGGCTTAATGCCCTTTGAGTGCATTATGTAGGAATGAACCTGGTAGAGCATCCCACACAAACCAATGCTCCACATGCGGGTTTCACATGCCACCAACTCCACATTCACAGACAACTTCAGCGCCAAAGCCATTTTCAGATAGCCCTCAATGCAAAGGCTCCAGGCCCAAATATTGGTGTGAGAGCTAATTCAATCAAGGAAACACTGCATGTTGGTGAAGCGCATATTGAAGAAGAATCAGGCGAGTGGTTCTTGTGGGAGAACAACTCCATTTGGCTCACTAACTTCACACACCATCAGGCTTCCAAGCAGCTCTCAAGGAAACTCAGTTTTCACACTCTAGGCTTAATGCCCTTTGAGTGCCTAGGACTGAAATGAACCTGGTAGAGCATCCCACACGAACCAATGCTCCACATGCGGGTTTCACATGCCACCAACTCCACATTCACAGACAACTTCAGGGCCAAAGCCATTTTCAGATAGCCCTCAATACAAAGGCTCTAGGTGCAAATATTGGTGTGAGAGCTAATTCAATCAAGGAAACACTGCATGTTGGTGAAGCGCATATTGAAGAAGAATCAGCCGAGTGGTTCTTGTGGGAGAACAACTCCATTTGGCTCACTAACTTCACACACCATCAGGCTTCCATGCAGCTCTCAAGGAAACTCAGTTTTCACACTCTAGGCTTAATGCCCTTTGAGTGCATTATCTAGGAATGAACCTGGTAGAGCATCCCACAAAAACCAATGCTCCACATGCGGGTTTCACATGCCACCAACTCCACATTCACAGACAACTTCAGGGCCAAAGCCATTTTCAGATAGCCCTCAATACAAAGGCTCTAGGCGCAAATATTGGTGTGAGAGCTAATTCAAATAAGGAAACACTGCATGTTGGTGAAGCGCATATTGAAGAAGAATCAGCCGAGTGGTTCTTGTGGGAGAACAACTCCATTTGGCTCACTAACTTCACACACCATCAGGCTTCCAAGCAGCTCCCAAGGAAACTCAGTTTTCACACTCTAGGCTTAATGCCCTTTGAGTGCATTATGTAGGAATGAACCTGGTAGAGCATCCCACACAAACCAATGCTCCACAGGCGGGTCTCACATGCCACCAACTCCACATTCACAGACAACTTCAGCGCCAAAGCCATTTTCAGATAGCCCTCAATGCAAAGGATCTAGGCGCAAATATTGGTGTGAGAGCTAATTCAATCAAGGAAACACTGCATGTTGGTGAAGCGCATATTGAAGAAGAATCAGCCAAGTGGTTCTTGTGGGAGAACAACTCCATTTGGCTCACTAACTTCACACACCATCAGGCTTCCAAGCAGCTCTCAAGGAAACTCAGTTTTCACACTCTAGGCTTAATGCCCTTTGAGTGCCTAGGAATGAAATGCAGCTTGGTGAGCATCCCACACAAACCAATGCTCCACAGGCGGGTTTCACATGCCACCAACTCCACATTCACAGACAACTTCAGCGCCAAAGCCGTTTTCAGATAGCTCTCAATACAAAGGGTCTAGGCCCAAATATTGGTGTGAGAGCTAATTCAATCAAGGAAACACTGCATGTTGGTGAAGCGCATATTGAAGAAGAATCAGCCGAGTGGTTCTTGTGGGAGAACAACTCCATTTGGCTCACTAACTTCACACACCATCAGGCTTCCAAGCAGCTCTCAAGGAAACTCAGTTTTAACGCTCTAGGCTTAATGCCCTTTGAGTGCATTATGTAGGAATGAACCTGATAGAGCATCCCACACAAACCAATGCTTCACAGGCGGGTTTCACATGCCACCAACTCCACATTCACAGACAATGTCAGCGCCAAAGCCGTTTTCAAGTAGCCCTCAATGCAAAGGCTCTAGGCCCAAATATTGGTGTGAGAGCTAATTCAATCAAGGAAACATTGCATGTTGGTGAAGCGCATATTGAAGAAGAATCAGCCGAGTGGTTCTTGTGGGAGAACAACTCCATTTGGCTCACTAACTTCACACACCATCAGGCTTCCAAGCAGCTCTCAAGGAAACTCAGTTTTCACACTCTAGGCTTAATGCCCTTTGAGTGCATTATGTAGGAATGAACCTGATAGAGCATCCCACACAAGCCAATGCTCCACATGCGGGTTTCACATGCCACCAACTCCACATTCACAGACAACTTCAGCGCCAAAGCCATATTCAGATAGCCCTCAACACAAAGGCTCTAGGCCCAAATATTGGTGTGAGAGCTAATTCAATCAAGGAAACATTGCATGTTGGTGAAGGGCATATTGAAGAAGAATCAGCCGAGTGGTTCTTGTGGGAGAACAACTCCATTTGGCTCACTAACTTCACACACCATCAGGCTTCCAAGCAGCTCTCAAGGAAACTCAGTTTTCACACTCTAGGCTTAATGCCCTTTGAGTGCCTAGGACTGAAATGAAGCTTGGTGAGATTCCCACACAAACCAATGCTCCACATGCGGGTTTCACATGCCACCAACTCCACATTCACAGACAATATCAGCGCCAAAGCCGTTTTCAAGTAGCCCTCAATGCAAAGGCTCCAGGCCCAAATATTGGTGTGAGAGCTAATTCAATCAAGGAAACACTGCATGTTGGTGAAGCGCATATTGAAGAAGAATCAGACGAGTGGTTCTTGTGGGAGAACAACTCCATTTGGCTCACTAACTTCACACACCATCAGGCTTCCAAGCAGCTCTCAAGGAAACTCAGTTTTCACACTCTAGGCTTAATGCCCTTTGAGTGCCTAGGAATGAAATGCAACTTGGTGAGCTTATCACACAAACCAATGCTCCACAGGCGGGTTTCACATGCCACCAACTCCACATTCACAGACAACTTCAGCGCCAAAGCCGTTTTCAGGTAGCCCTCAATGCAAAGGCTCCAGGCCCAAATATTGATGTGAGAGCTAATTCAATCAAGGAAACACTGCATGTTGGTGAAGCGCATATTGAAGAAGAATCAGCCGAGTGGTTCTTGTGGGAGAACAACTCCATTTGGCTCACTAACTTCACACACCATCAGGCTTCCAAGCAGCTCTCAAGGAAACTCAGTTTTCACACTCTAGGCTTAATGCCCTTTGAGTGCCTAGGACTGAAATGAAGCTTGGTGAACTTATCACACAAACCAATGCTCCACAGGCGGGTTTCACATGCCACCAACTCCACATTCACAGACAACTTCAACGCCAAAGCCTTTTTCAGTAGCCCTCAATGCAAAGGCTCCAGGCCCAAATATTGGTGTGAGAGCTAATTCAATCAAGGAAACACTGCATGTTGGTGAAGCGCATATTGAAGAAGAATCAGCTGAGTGGTTCTTGTGGGAGAACAACTCCATTTGGCTCACTAACTTCACACACCATCAGGCTTCCAAGCAGCTCTGAAGGAAACTCAGTTTTCACACTCTAGGCTTAATGCCCTTTGAGTGCATTATGTAGGAAAGTACCTGGTAGAGCATCCCACACAAACCAATGCTCCACATGCGGGTTTCACATGCCACCAACTCCACATTCACAGACAACTTCAGCGCCAAAGCCATTTTCAGATAGCCCTCAATGCAAAGGATCTAGGCGCAAATATTGGTGTGAGAGCTAATTCAATCAAGGAAACACTGCATGTTGGTGAAGCGCATATTGAAGAAGAATCAGCCGAGTGGTTCTTGTGGGAGAACAACTCCATTTGGCTCACTAACTTCACACACCATCAGGCTTCCATGCAGCTCTCAAGGAAACTCAGTTTTCACACTCTAGGCTTAATGCCCTTTGAGTGCCTAGGACTGAAATGAACCTGGTAGAGCATCCCACACGAACCAATGCTCCACATGCGGGTTTCACATGCCACCAACTCCACATTCACAGACAACTTCAGCGCCAAAGCCATTTTCAGATAGCCCTCAATGCAAAGGCTCCAGGCCCAAATATTGGTGTGAGAGCTAATTCAATCAAGGAAACACTGCATGTTGGTGAAGCGCATATTGAACAAGAATCAGGCGAGTGGTTCTTGTGGGACAACAACTCCATTTGGCTCACTAACTTCACACACCATCAGGCTTCCAAGCAGCTCTCAAGGAAACTCAGTTTTCACACTCTAGGCTTAATGCCCTTTGAGTGCCTAGGACTGAAATGAAGCTTGGTGAACTTATCACACAAACCAATGCTCCACAGGCGGGTTTCACATGCCACCAACTCCACATTCACAGACAACTTCACCATCAGGCTTCCACGCAGCTCTCAAGGAAACTCAGTTTTCACACTCTAGGCTTAATGCCCTTTGAGTGCCTAGGACTGAAATGAAGCTTGGTGAGATTCCCACACAAACCAATGCTCCACAGGCGGGTTTCACATGCCACCAACTCCACATTCACAGACAACTTCAGCGCCAAAGCCATATTCAGATAGCCCTCAATGCAAAGGCTCTAGGCGCAAATATTGGTGTGAGAGCTAATTCAATCAAGGAAACACTGCATGTTGGTGAAGCGCATATTGAAGAAGAATCAGGCGAGTGGCTCTTGTGAGAGAACAACTCCATTTTGGCTCACTAACTTCACACACCATCAGGCTTCCAAGCAGCTCTCAAGGAAACTCAGTTTTCACACTCTAGGCTTAATGCCCTTTGAGTGCATTATCTAGGAATGAACCTGGTAGAGCATCCCACACAAACCAATGCTCCACATGCGGGTTTCACATGCCACCAACTCCACATTCACAGACAACTTCAACGCCAAAGCCGTTTTCAGGTAGCCCTCAATGCAAAGGCTCCAGGCCCAAATATTGGTGTGAGAGCTAATTCAATCAAGGAAACACTGCATGTTGGTGAAGCGCATATTGAAGAAGAATCAGGCGAGTGGTTCTTGTGGGAGAACAACCCCATTTTGGCTCACTAACTTCACACACCATCAGGCTTCCATGCAGCTCTCAAGGAAACTCAGTTTTCACACTCTAGGCTTAATGCCCTTTGAGTGCATTATGTAGGAATGAACCTGGTAGAGCATCCCACACAAACCAATGCTCCACATGCGGGTTTCACATGCCACCAACTCCACATTCACAGACAACTTCAGCGCCAAAGCCATTTTCAGATAGCCCTCAATGCAAAGGCTCTAGGCGAAAATATTGGTGTGAGAGCTAATTCAATCAAGGAAACACTGCATGTTGGTGAAGGGCATATTGAAGAAGAATCAGCCGAGTGGTTCTTGTCTGAGAACAACCCCATTTGGCTCACTAACTTCACACACCATCAGGCTTCCAAGCAGCTCTCAAGGAAACTCAGTTTTCACACTCTAGGCTTAATGCCCTTTGAGTGCATTATGTAGGAATGAACCTGGTAGAGCATCCCACACAAACCAATGCTCCACATGCGGGTTTCACATGCCACCAACTCCACATTCACAGACAACTTCAGCGCCAAAGCCATTTTCAGATAGCCCTCAATGCAAAGGCTCTAGGTGCAAATATTGGTGTGAGAGCTAATTCAATCAAGGAAACACTGCATGTTGGTGAAGCGCATATTGAAGAAGAATCAGCCGAGTGGTTCTTGTGGGAGAACAACTCCATTTGGCTCACTAACTTCACACACCATCAGGCTTCCATGCAGCTCTCAAGGAAACTCAGTTTTCACACTCTAGGCTTAATGCTCTTTGAGTGCCTAGGACTGAAATGAAGCTTGGTGAGATTCCCACACAAACCAATGCTCCACATGCGGGTCTCACATGCCACCAACTCCACATTCACAGACAACTTCAGCGCCGAAGCCGTTTTCAGATAGCCCTCAACACAAAGGCTCTAGGCGCAAATATTGGTGTGAGAGCTAATTCAATCAAGGAAACACTGCATGTTTTTGAAGCGCATATTGAAGAAGAATCAGGCGAGTGGTTCTTGTGGGAGAACAACTCCATTTGGCTCACTAACTTCACACACCATCAGGCTTCCAAGCAGCTCTCAAGGAAACTCAGTTTTCACACTCTAGGCTTAATGCCCTTTGAGTGCATTATGTAGGAATGAACCTGGTAGAGCATCCCACACAAACCAATGCTCCACATGCGGGTTTCACATGCCACCAACTCCACATTCACAGACAACTTCAGCGCCAAAGCCATTTTCAGATAGCCCTCAATGCAAAGGCTCCAGGCCCAAATATTGGTGTGAGAGCTAATTCAATCAAGGAAACACTGCATGTTGGTGAAGCGCATATTGAAGAAGAATCAGGCGAGTGGTTCTTGTGGGAGAACAACTCCATTTGGCTCACTAACTTCACACACCATCAGGCTTCCAAGCAGCTCTCAAGGAAACTCAGTTTTCACACTCTAGGCTTAATGCCCTTTGAGTGCCTAGGAATGAAATGCAACTTGGTGAGCTTATCACACAAACCAATGCTCCACAGGCGGGTTTCACATGCCACCAACTCCACATTCACAGACAACTTCAGCGCCAAAGCCGTTTTCAGGTAGCCCTCAATGCAAAGGCTCCAGGCCCAAATATTGATGTGAGAGCTAATTCAATCAAGGAAACACTGCATGTTGGTGAAGCGCATATTGAAGAAGAATCAGCCGAGTGGTTCTTGTGGGAGAACAACTCCATTTGGCTCACTAACTTCACACACCATCAGGCTTCCAAGCAGCTCTCAAGGAAACTCAGTTTTCACACTCTAGGCTTAATGCCCTTTGAGTGCCTAGGACTGAAATGAAGCTTGGTGAACTTATCACACAAACCAATGCTCCACAGGCGGGTTTCACATGCCACCAACTCCACATTCACAGACAACTTCAACGCCAAAGCCTTTTTCAGTAGCCCTCAATGCAAAGGCTCCAGGCCCAAATATTGGTGTGAGAGCTAATTCAATCAAGGAAACACTGCATGTTGGTGAAGCGCATATTGAAGAAGAATCAGCTGAGTGGTTCTTGTGGGAGAACAACTCCATTTGGCTCACTAACTTCACACACCATCAGGCTTCCAAGCAGCTCTGAAGGAAACTCAGTTTTCACACTCTAGGCTTAATGCCCTTTGAGTGCATTATGTAGGAAAGTACCTGGTAGAGCATCCCACACAAACCAATGCTCCACATGCGGGTTTCACATGCCACCAACTCCACATTCACAGACAACTTCAGCGCCAAAGCCATTTTCAGATAGCCCTCAATGCAAAGGATCTAGGCGCAAATATTGGTGTGAGAGCTAATTCAATCAAGGAAACACTGCATGTTGGTGAAGCGCATATTGAAGAAGAATCAGCCGAGTGGTTCTTGTGGGAGAACAACTCCATTTGGCTCACTAACTTCACACACCATCAGGCTTCCATGCAGCTCTCAAGGAAACTCAGTTTTCACACTCTAGGCTTAATGCCCTTTGAGTGCCTAGGACTGAAATGAACCTGGTAGAGCATCCCACACGAACCAATGCTCCACATGCGGGTTTCACATGCCACCAACTCCACATTCACAGACAACTTCAGCGCCAAAGCCATTTTCAGATAGCCCTCAATGCAAAGGCTCCAGGCCCAAATATTGGTGTGAGAGCTAATTCAATCAAGGAAACACTGCATGTTGGTGAAGCGCATATTGAACAAGAATCAGGCGAGTGGTTCTTGTGGGACAACAACTCCATTTGGCTCACTAACTTCACACACCATCAGGCTTCCAAGCAGCTCTCAAGGAAACTCAGTTTTCACACTCTAGGCTTAATGCACTTTGAGTGCCTAGGACTGAAATGAAGCTTGGTGAACTTATCACACAAACCAATGCTCCACAGGCGGGTTTCACATGCCACCAACTCCACATTCACAGACAACTTCACCATCAGGCTTCCAAGCAGCTCTCAAGGAAACTCAGTTTTCACACTCTAGGCTTAATGCCCTTTGAGTGCCTAGGACTGAAATGAAGCTTGGTGAGATTCCCACACAAACCAATGCTCCACAGGCGGGTTTCACATGCCACCAACTCCACATTCACAGACAACTTCAGCGCCAAAGCCATATTCAGATAGCCCTCAATGCAAAGGCTCTAGGCGCAAATATTGGTGTGAGAGCTAATTCAATCAAGGAAACACTGCATGTTGGTGAAGCGCATATTGAAGAAGAATCAGGCGAGTGGCTCTTGTGAGAGAACAACTCCATTTTGGCTCACTAACTTCACACACCATCAGGCTTCCAAGCAGCTCTCAAGGAAACTCAGTTTTCACACTCTAGGCTTAATGCCCTTTGAGTGCATTATCTAGGAATGAACCTGGTAGAGCATCCCACACAAACCAATGCTCCACATGCGGGTTTCACATGCCACCAACTCCACATTCACAGACAACTTCAACGCCAAATCCGTTTTCAGGTAGCCCTCAATGCAAAGGCTCCAGGCCCAAATATTGGTGTGAGAGCTAATTCAATCAAGGAAACACTGCATGTTGGTGAAGCGCATATTGAAGAAGAATCAGCCGAGTGGTTCTTGTGGGAGAACAACCCCATTTTGGCTCACTAACTTCACACACCATCAGGCTTCCATGCAGCTCTCAAGGAAACTCAGTTTTCACACTCTAGGCTTAATGCCCTTTGAGTGCATTATGTAGGAATGAACCTGGTAGAGCATCCCACACAAACCAATGCTCCACATGCGGGTTTCACATGCCACCAACTCCACATTCACAGACAACTTCAGCGCCAAAGCCATTTTCAGATAGCCCTCAATGCAAAGGCTCTAGGCGAAAATATTGGTGTGAGAGCTAATTCAATCAAGGAAACACTGCATGTTGGTGAAGGGCATATTGAAGAAGAATCAGCCGAGTGGTTCTTGTCTGAGAACAACCCCATTTGGCTCACTAACTTCACACACCATCAGGCTTCCAAGCAGCTCTCAAGGAAACTCAGTTTTCACACTCTAGGCTTAATGCCCTTTGAGTGCATTATGTAGGAATGAACCTGGTAGAGCATCCCACACAAACCAATGCTCCACATGCGGGTTTCACATGCCACCAACTCCACATTCACAGACAACTTCAGCGCCAAAGCCATTTTCAGATAGCCCTCAATGCAAAGGCTCTAGGTGCAAATATTGGTGTGAGAGCTAATTCAATCAAGGAAACACTGCATGTTGGTGAAGCGCATATTGAAGAAGAATCAGCCGAGTGGTTCTTGTGGGAGAACAACTCCATTTGGCTCACTAACTTCACACACCATCAGGCTTCCATGCAGCTCTCAAGGAAACTCAGTTTTCACACTCTAGGCTTAATGCTCTTTGAGTGCCTAGGACTGAAATGAAGCTTGGTGAGATTCCCACACAAACCAATGCTCCACATGCGGGTCTCACATGCCACCAACTCCACATTCACAGACAACTTCAGCGCCGAAGCCGTTTTCAGATAGCCCTCAACACAAAGGCTCTAGGCGCAAATATTGGTGTGAGAGCTAATTCAATCAAGGAAACACTGCATGTTTTTGAAGCGCATATTGAAGAAGAATCAGGCGAGTGGTTCTTGTGGGAGAACAACTCCATTTGGCTCACTAACTTCACACACCATCAGGCTTCCAAGCAGCTCTCAAGGAAACTCAGTTTTCACACTCTAGGCTTAATGCCCTTTGAGTGCCTAGGACTGAAATGAACCTGGTAGAGCATCCCACACAAACCAATGCTCCACATGCGGGTTTCACATGCCACCAACTCCACATTCACAGACAACTTCAGCGCCAAAGCCATTTTCAGATAGCCCTCAATGCAAAGGCTCCAGGCCCAAATATTGGTGTGAGAGCTAATTCAATCAAGGAAACACTGCATGTTGGTGAAGCGCATATTGAAGAAGAATCAGGCGAGTGGTTCTTGTGGGAGAACAACTCCATTTGGCTCACTAACTTCACACACCATCAGGCTTCCAAGCAGCTCTCAAGGAAACTCAGTTTTCACACTCTAGGCTTAATGCCCTTTGAGTGCCTAGGACTGAAATGAACCTGGTAGAGCATCCCACACGAACCAATGCTCCACATGCGGGTTTCACATGCCACCAACTCCACATTCACAGACAACTTCAGGGCCAAAGCCATTTTCAGATAGCCCTCAATACAAAGGCTCTAGGTGCAAATATTGGTGTGAGAGCTAATTCAATCAAGGAAACACTGCATGTTGGTGAAGCGCATATTGAAGAAGAATCAGCCGAGTGGTTCTTGTGGGAGAACAACTCCATTTGGCTCACTAACTTCACACACCAGCAGGCTTCCATGCAGCTCTCAAGGAAACTCAGTTTTCACACTCTAGGCTTAATGCCCTTTGAGTGCATTATCTAGGAATGAACCTGGTAGAGCATCCCACACAAACCAATGCTCCACATGCGGGTTTCACATGCCACCAACTCCACATTCACAGACAACTTCAGCGCCAAAGCCATTTTCAGATAGCCCTCAATGCAAAGGCTCTAGGCGCAAATATTGGTGTGAGAGCTAATTCAAATAAGGAAACACTGCATGTTGGTGAAGCGCATATTGAAGAAGAATCAGCCGAGTGGTTCTTGTGGGAGAACAACTCCATTTGGCTCACTAACTTCACACACCATCAGGCTTCCAAGCAGCTCCCAAGGAAACTCAGTTTTCACACTCTAGGCTTAATGCCCTTTGAGTGCATTATGTAGGAATGAACCTGGTAGAGCATCCCACACAAACCAATGCTCCACAGGCGGGTTTCACATGCCACCAACTCCACATTCACAGACAACTTCAGCGCCAAAGCCATTTTCAGATAGCCCTCAATGCAAAGGATCTAGGCGCAAATATTGGTGTGAGAGCTAATTCAATCAAGGAAACACTGCATGTTGGTGAAGCGCATATTGAAGAAGAATCAGCCGAGTGGTTCTTGTGGGAGAACAACTCCATTTGGCTCACTAACTTCACACACCATCAGGCTTCCAAGCAGCTCTGAAGGAAACTCAGTTTTCACACTCTAGGCTTAATGCCCTTTGAGTGCCTAGGAATGAAATGCAGCTTGGTGAGCATCCCACACAAACCAATGCTCCACAGGCGGGTTTCACATGCCACCAACTCCACATTCACAGACAACTTCAGCGCCAAAGCCGTTTTCAGATAGCTCTCAATACAAAGGGTCTAGGCCCAAATATTGGTGTGAGAGCTAATTCAATCAAGGAAACACTGCATGTTGGTGAAGCGCATATTGAAGAAGAATCAGCCGAGTGGTTCTTGTGGGAGAACAACTCCATTTGGCTCACTAACTTCACACACCATCAGGCTTCCAAGCAGCTCTCAAGGAAACTCAGTTTTAACGCTCTAGGCTTAATGCCCTTTGAGTGCATTATGTAGGAATGAACCTGATAGAGCATCCCACACAAACCAATGCTTCACAGGCGGGTTTCACATGCCACCAACTCCACATTCACAGACAATGTCAGCGCCAAAGCCGTTTTCAAGTAGCCCTCAATGCAAAGGCTCTAGGCCCAAATATTGGTGTGAGAGCTAATTCAATCAAGGAAACATTGCATGTTGGTGAAGCGCATATTGAAGAAGAATCAGCCGAGTGGTTCTTGTGGGAGAACAACTCCATTTGGCTCACTAACTTCACACACCATCAGGCTTCCAAGCAGCTCTCAAGGAAACTCAGTTTTCACACTCTAGGCTTAATGCCCTTTGAGTGCATTATGTAGGAATGAACCTGATAGAGCATCCCACACAAGCCAATGCTCCACATGCGGGTTTCACATGCCACCAACTCCACATTCACAGACAACTTCAGCGCCAAAGCCATATTCAGATAGCCCTCAACACAAAGGCTCTAGGCCCAAATATTGGTGTGAGAGCTAATTCAATCAAGGAAACATTGCATGTTGGTGAAGGGCATATTGAAGAAGAATCAGCCGAGTGGTTCTTGTGGGAGAACAACTCCATTTGGCTCACTAACTTCACACACCATCAGGCTTCCAAGCAGCTCTCAAGGAAACTCAGTTTTCACACTCTAGGCTTAATGCCCTTTGAGTGCCTAGGACTGAAATGAAGCTTGGTGAGATTCCCACACAAACCAATGCTCCACATGCGGGTTTCACATGCCACCAACTCCACATTCACAGACAATATCAGCGCCAAAGCCGTTTTCAAGTAGCCCTAAATGCAAAGGCTCCAGGCCCAAATATTGGTGTGAGAGCTAATTCAATCAAGGAAACACTGCATGTTGGTGAAGCGCATATTGAAGAAGAATCAGACGAGTGGTTCTTGTGGGAGAACAACTCCATTTGGCTCACTAACTTCACACACCATCAGGCTTCCAAGCAGCTCTCAAGGAAACTCAGTTTTCACACTCTAGGCTTAATGCCCTTTGAGTGTCTAGGAATGAAATGCACCTGGTAGAGCATCCCACACGAACCAATGCTCCACAGGCAGGTTTCACATGCCACCAACTCCGCATTCACAGACAACTTCAGCGCCAAAGCCATTTTCAGATAGCCCTCAATGCAAAGGCTCTAGGCGCAAATATTGGTGTGAGAGCTAATTCAATCAAGGAAACACTGCATGTTGGTGAAGCGCATATTGAAGAAGAATCAGCCGAGTGGTTCTTGTGGGAGAACAACTCCATTTGGCTCACTAACTTCACACAGCATCAGGCTTCCAAGCAGCTCTCAAGGAAACTCAGTTTTCACGCTCTAGGCTTAATGCCCTTTGAGTGCATTATGTAGGAATGAACCTGATAGAGCATCCCACACAAACCAATGCTCCACATGCGGGTTTCACATGCCACCAACTCCACATTCACAGACAACTTCAGCGCCAAAGCCGTTTTCAGGTAGCCCTCAATACAAAGGCTCTAGGCCCAAATATTGGTGTGAGAGCTAATTCAATCAAGGAAACACTGCATGTTGGTGAAGCGCATATTGAAGAAGAATCAGACGAGTGGTTCTTGTGGGAGAACAACTCCATTTGGCTCACTAACTTCACACACCATCAGGCTTCCAAGCAGCTCTCAAGGAAACTCAGTTTTCACACTCTAGGCTTAATGCACTTTGAGTGCCTAGGATTGAAATGAAGCTTGGTGAGATTCCCACACAAACCAATGCTCCACAGGCGGGTTTCACATGCCACCAACTCCACATTCACAGGCAACTTCAGCGCCAAAGCCGTTTTCAGGTAGCCTTCATGCAAAGGCTTCAGGCCCAAATATTGGTGTGAGAGCTAATTCAATCAAGGAAACATTGCATGTTGGTGAAGCGCATATTGAAGAAGAATCAGCCGAGTGGTTCTTGTGGGAGAACAACTCCATTTGGCTCACTAACTTCACACACCATCAGGCTTCCAAGCAGCTCTCAAGGAAACTCAGTTTTCACACTCTAGGCTTAATGCCCTTTGAGTGCATTATGTAGGAATGAACCTGATAGAGCATCCCACACAAGCCAATGCTCCACATGCGGGTTTCACATGCCACCAACTCCACATTCACAGACAACTTCAGCGCCAAAGCCATATTCAGATAGCCCTCAACACAAAGGCTCTAGGCCCAAATATTGGTGTGAGAGCTAATTCAATCAAGGAAACATTGCATGTTGGTGAAGGGCATATTGAAGAAGAATCAGCCGAGTGGTTCTTGTGGGAGAACACCTCCATTTGGCTCACTAACTTCACACACCATCAGGCTTCCAAGCAGCTCTCAAGGAAACTCAGTTTTCACACTCTAGGCTTAATGCCCTTTGAGTGCCTAGGACTGAAATGAAGCTTGGTGAGATTCCCACACAAACCAATGCTCCACATGCGGGTTTCACATGCCACCAACTCCACATTCACAGACAATATCAGCGCCAAAGCCGTTTTCAAGTAGCCCTCAATGCAAAGGCTCCAGGCCCAAATATTGGTGTGGGAGCTAATTCAATCAAGGAAACACTGCATGTTGGTGAAGCGCATATTGAAGAAGAATCAGCCGAGTGGTTCTTGTGGGAGAACAACTCCATTTGGCTCACTAACTTCACACACCATCAGGCTTCCAAGCAGCTCTCAAGGAAACTCAGTTTTCACACTCTAGGCTTAATGCCCTTTGAGTGTCTAGGAATGAAATGCACCTGGTAGAGCATCCCACACGAACCAATGCTCCACAGGCAGGTTTCACATGCCACCAACTCCACATTCACAGACAACTTCAGCGCCAAAGCCATTTTCAGATAGCCCTCAATGCAAAGGCTCTAGGCGCAAATATTGGTGTGAGAGCTAATTCAATCAAGGAAACACTGCATGTTGGTGAAGCGCATATTGAAGAAGAATCAGCCGAGTGGTTCTTGTGGGAGAACAACTCCATTTGGCTCACTAACTTCACACAGCATCAGGCTTCCAAGCAGCTCTCAAGGAAACTCAGTTTTCACGCTCTAGGCTTAATGCCCTTTGAGTGCATTATGTAGGAATGAACCTGATAGAGCATCCCACACAAACCAATGCTCCACATGCGGGTTTCACATGCCACCAACTCCACATTCACAGACAACTTCAGCGCCAAAGCCGTTTTCAGGTAGCCCTCAATACAAAGGCTCTAGGCGCAAATATTGGTGTGAGAGCTAATTCAATCAAGGAAACACTGCATGTTGGTGAAGCGCATATTGAAGAAGAATCAGCCGAGTGGTTCTTGTGGGAGAACAACTCCATTTGGCTCACTAACTTCACACACCATCAGGCTTCCAAGCAGCTCTCAAGGAAACTCAGTTTTCACACTCTAGGCTTAATGTCCTTTGAGTGCCTAGGATTGAAATGAAGCTTGGTGAGATTCCCACACAAACCAATGCTCCACAGGCGGGTTTCACATGCCACCAACTCCACATTCACAGACAACTTCAGCGCCAAAGCCGTTTTCAGGTAGCCTTCATGCAAAGGCTTCAGGCCCAAATATTGGTGTGAGAGCTAATTCAATCAAGGAAACACTGCATGTTGGTGAAGCGCATATTGAAGAAGAATCAGCCGAGTGGTTCTTGTGGGAGAACAACTCCATTTGGCTCACTAACTTCACACAGCATCAGGCTTCCAAGCAGCTCTGAAGGAAACTCAGTTTTCACACTCTAGGCTTAATGCCCTTTGAGTGCATTATGTAGGAATGAACCTGGTAGAGCATCCCACACAAACGAATGCTCCACATGCGGGTTTCACATGCCACCAACTCCACATTCACAGACAACTTCAGCGCCAAAGCCATTTTCAGATAGCCCTCAATGCAAAGGCTCTAGGCGAAAATATTGGTGTGAGAGCTAATTCAATCAAGGAAACACTGCATGTTGGTGAAGTGCATATTGAAGAAGAATCAGCCGAGTGGTTCTTGTGGGAGAACAACTCCATTTGGCTCACTAACTTCACACACCATCAGGC